>NC_051155.1:221962020-222147020 GCF_013339745.2 Dermacentor silvarum
ACTCGACGTTAAGTAATGTTAAGGTAGAGGAAGTAACGTTAAAGGGGCACTAAAGGAAAATATTAAGCCGAGTTAGACCGATAGATTATTGGTCTCGAAGTCTATATCGTTTTCTGTGTGCGAAACATGACTTTGTTGCGTATAAAATTGCCATCGAAAGTCCCGCTGCTACACCAGAATTTTAATTGCCCAGGCCAGAACGGGAGACAACGTAATCCTCATGTGACGTCCCTCTCTGCCGCTCTCTGCGAATCAGGCAGTGCGGACGTCACATGACAGGTGCCATAGTTCAAAATAGGTGGCGCCACTGTGGTATTCAATTTTTGTCATTTCCTCGCTCACAAAAGCTCTATTCTCGCTACAGATGACGAATATTCGTTGTCTCGGAAGCGTAATATCTATCAATTTAAGCCAACTTAATATTTTACTTTAATGTCCCTTTGGGAGACAGGAGGTATGTTTTAGAGGAGCAAACGAGTGTGGTTGACCTTCTGGCTCAGATTAGGTGGAAGAAATAGACTTGGGCAAACCATGTAATGCGCATAGCAGATAACCGGTGGTGTGGTAAACCAATAGAATGGATGGCAAGGAAAGATGAACGCCGTCGAGGATGACAGAGGATTGCGGGGTGGGATGAGATTTAGGGAAATCTGCAGGCATGGGATGGAGTCGTCGAAGAACCAAAGACTCTCATTGAAGAGCTGCAGAATGTAGAGCGTCTCCGTACAAGAACATGGAAGACTTCTTCCCACAAGGACTGCCTTCCAAGAACGGAGGTGTTTCGCCTCCTAGTGAAGTTTGTCACCGAGACCGATTTGTCCAGTGAGTGGCGACATTTAGTAACATCTGCTAATAGCGACCGATCGCTTGATGTAGTAAGACTAGACTTGACGCAGTGGAGGTGCATCCTACCTTTGCGCAAGAGCCTGAGAAGAACACCGGAAAGACAGAGCGCTATTTTCTGTATGTATTCTCCTCACGCTCTTGCGCTATTCAGAACGTTTATTATGGCATACAAACAGGTCAAAATTGCCACGAATGGGTATTCAGTGTGATTATCAGCTCCTCGGGAGAAAAGAAAAGTGTTATCCGCAGGAACGGTGTAGCTTAAAGTGTCATAAGGATTAAGGAGACGGTCTGCATTTTATGGGACAGCTCCTTATGTAAGTGACAAGTTCCGCGCAAAGACGTGGCCACGATGGGGCATCAAGTTTACGAACGGCACTCAGACAATGTGATTGTGGTTTATCTCTGGATGTCATTGTGTTCTGCATTATTCTTTGAGATTTGTCATCTTGCTCTTTCTTTCCTCTTTCCTCCCCTTCTTGCTATCTGCCATTTCTATGTTTCTGTCTCCTCCGTTCCGAAGAGTAGGCAGGCGTTGTGCCCCTTCCGGTGGCAGTTGCCAGCCTGCTCCTCGCTTTCCCTTTCCTGTCAAGTGTATATATGTTTTCAAAACAAATAACAATAATTGTGCTCCACCCAGCGTCTCATGGTTTCTCTACAGCCTCATTGCAATGAATAAAATGCACGCCATAGTGAATCAAGTGCCACTACGAATTGTGAAGTGAGTCATTGTTGAAGTAAATACCGGATAAGTGAGTGGTTCTGTCGGTCGGTTCGCCTAAATACCCGAAACCTCATATTCGTAACGTCGCACTGACGTCATCGGTGCCGTTGTACTGTCCTGGAATTTGAAAAGGAAACTTTAACCTTCAATTTGTTTCCCTTCAGGAAGAATTCCTTTTTTCCATTTAGCGACGCCCCGATAGTGTATCGAAAAAAAAAAACGGGCAAGTTTCCACTTCGTCGTACAAAGCTTAGGCACAGCGAAACTGTCGATCCTCAAGTCTTACTGGCTGCTACTGCTAGGTATTAACTCGGTTGCTGCTAGGTCTTAACTTGGTTTAACCGCATGTAGGGAAGGTATTCTCGAGCGATCATTTTCGGAGGTACCTTCCCTTTCGCGACATTTAGCGTGACTAGCGCTTGACGCATCGGCGCCTTCGAGCGAGAACGTTCCTGGCATGCCACAAACGCAGGCAGGCAGAAGCCGTGTCTGTGTCGGGCGAAGTGAGCGCGCACCTGCGCCGGCGGTTACTAGGCAACGCAGTGGCGTCATAGCTCGCCGAGGTATTGCGGCAGCAGGCGGCACTTTTTACGGTTAGCTAGAACAGCTTCGCTGTTAAAAACAAGATTTACCAGTGCAAACGGACTCACCCTCGTAATCTCATAAGAACGGGGCTCAACTAGAGAATCACCAAGTCGAGCGCAGCTCAGTTCCAGTGCCTCAGCGATTGTCAGCACAGAAAATACAGCGCTTCCTTCGAACAACCGCCTGTGCGAACCAGCCACACACTTCCAGGAGTTTTTGATTTCACGCATGTGTTTTACTCTCTCTCTCTCTCTCTCTTCCTTTCTCTTTTATCCTCCTTTTTTTTCCCTCTCCCTGCACAGAGCAGCAAACAGGTAATTGCAGTTTCGCAAACTTCCCTGCCTCTGTCTTTGTTGCTCTCTCTCTTAGTGTCTATTTTGAGTACCTGTTGGTTGGTCGTGTTTTGAACTTTTTTAACTGGCTTTCAGGGTAAACGTGAAAGCAGCATTGAGTCCCGAGACGGTTTCCTCTTAACTCACAGAACACCGACAAACTGTGCTGCAAGTTATCGTGCGAGAGGGTCCCCCGCGCGTGTCGGATGATTGCGAATTCACGCGTTGACATTCTTCTGTATGGTTCCACCAACTCAATGTCGCAAAACGAGCCACTCACCCTCGCAAAGTTACTTTTCTTTCCTCATTTGTTTCTTCCGTTCTTTCTTTATTAGGTTCAGCGAACGGCATGGTTACCAGCATTACAATCTTATGTTTCTTTATATTTTATGTGGAAATCTATTTATCTCCTTTGCCATCGCTGGCAATGATCGTACCATGTGTAGACAATGGCCCAGTCCCGTACTGATTGAACTAAAATTGAATACCTTATGCAGCTTCGGTACATTTCAATTTATGCTTTCCAGCAATGACCTCGACCCTTGTGTGCGCGGGTCAATATCTCGCAGTCTATGCTGCAACAAGTGAGTACGCCCTATTTTTGCTCCGCCATAGTTGGTAACGAGGCGGGAAAGCAACTGGAAACGCTGACTTATATAGCTTATCGCTTACAAGTTATCAAGTCTTCGATTCATCGTGCCGTTGTAAGAGAGACTGTGTAATACAAGAACGAAAAAATGTGGCCAACTTCTCCCAGTTTCAACTCTCAACGCAATCGACGATCCCTGCATGAAGATAAACGAGGGTATTAGAGACCTCATTTTCAGTTCCTGCTTCCACTATGAGCTCAGCACGGTCCCAGTGAGCACCGTTTCGTGCTCACTGGGACTTTTTTGTTCTTTTTAGCATCTTTTTAACTTGTTGCTCGATTGCCGCACCTTCAGCGTACGCCGAACATTTGCCTTAATTTCTTTGTCAGCTCATAGCATATATCTTACTCTATGATGAACTGTAATACGTCGGTTCTACCTTTTTTCTCTCTTTTTTACTCCGCACCTAATGTATACATGCGGCTAAAACATGCGAACTCTCCATTAGGACCAATAGGGAGTCAAAGTAATAACACAGAGAAAAACGCCTGCATAGAGAAACACATGCACTGGCAGAAGTCGGTCAGTGCACGTATTCATAACCTTGACGAGGTTATGAATTCTTATACTAAAAAAAGTGTGAAACCTGTGCAGTCTACCTGATTCTACTGTTCGGTGCTAGCTCTGTCGAGTGAAAGCGATTGTTGGTTAGCCCTTCCTCCATGATGCAAGAGCCGCTACGCTTAACCTTCTCTTCCATTAACTTGTCGATGGAAGAAGAACAGACACGTAAGCGAGCGAAACTTTTTTTCCTCTCTCCCTCGACCAATTCGCTAGGCAACAACAACTGTCACCTTTCATTTCTTTTTTTCCTCTCATTTCTAGGTGGGCTACTTTGAGACATAGTAAATATGAAAAATATCGTAGAGGCTTTGACTAGTCGGTACATACTCGACAGGGGAACAGCGCAAAAAACACGAAAGACAAGAATGGAAACACACACTAGCGCTGGTGTGTGTTTCCCTGTGTTCTGTGCGCTGTTCTCCTGTCGAGTATGAAAAAGACATATATAAATAGATGTAGTTCCGAATCACCATGCAGGAAGTCTAGTAATGCCCTCAAATGGGAGTAATCTTGAATCAACGGGCTGAAGTCAGCATACTCGGTCACTGCGGAGGACGGAACATCTGCGCAAGGCCTCCCGGATTTGGTCACGTGCCTGGGCAAGTCCACCACAGCAGGCGCTACACTTGCGTAAAGGATTTTTTTTTTTTTTTTTTTCAACCGCGGTTAAACTCGCCCTCGGGAAAAGTCCTCGTTGCAGCCAGCTGGGCACTCTTCATATGCAGGAGTAGCCGTTCTTTGGCAAAGAGAAGCGCAGTACAGACTGGGGCAGAGGATGTACTCACCCAGCAGGATCCACACGAGCCCTGGTCCCGAATCTCGCGGATGGTGGGACAATCGGGCCAGTTCTCTCGCGAGTCGAAGTCCTCGGGCAAGGGACCAAGCGATCTGATGTCCACCGCCCGCTCGGGCAGTCGGTACCGAGAGTTATCCGGCAGCACTCCGAGGAGGCCACGCACGTACATGGGATCTTCAAAGCCAGGGTTGCGGCCGGCCTGCGTTCCGAGACAAGGACGAAAGGAAAAGGGGGGGGGGGGGGGGGGGGGGGTAGCACGAGTTGTAAACGCCAGGTTCGTTCGCATGATCAAGTAACCTGGACGTCACCCATCGCCTACTGGATATGAGTTTAAATGGCTAAGACAACTTTTCAAAAAGTGGTGACTGATTGGTAGTTTATTTGGTTTCGCTTACAGTACGTACGTACTGATGTCTTATCTTGTTGCTGTGCACAAAAGGTGGCGTTTTATCATTGATTTTGATGTCCATGGGTGAGGCGACAGTCAGCATACCCTGACGCTGTTCATTAACCACTGTGTCTGTATTTGTGTTTTAAGACACGAGCCCTAAGAAAAGCTTCGCAACTGTTATGAATGAATAGCTCTCTCAAAGGTCTATATACGCTTCTAGTGCAGTAAATCTTCTTGTTAGGGGTAGCGTTAGAGACGAAAGCGAGTAATCCAACTATCGGCTCCTCTTAACGATACGAGCAACTTTGAACAATAATATTGAACAGAAATAGCAGCAATAGCTTCTCTTCAGCGAAAGAGAGGCAGCAGACCCAGTGATCTTAAAAAAGTATGCTTTGTCACAGAGCGACTGGGATAATAAACTCACTGAAGAACTTAAGGCAGAATTTGCGAAGAGGGATCGGGCATACGAAGAACTCACCCAGCAAGTATTAGGAAGTCAGATGAATCAGCTAGTTGGTAGTCATGGCTCATAGATCCAATAAAAACACCGTTTGGCAATGGAACTGTAGAGGCTTCACGCGCAAGCGTGCGGTCCTACAGGAATTCCTGAGGAACGGGGATCGACCGGAGCTAATAGCACTACAGGAATGCGGCAGAAAGGCAAAATTGTCGAGGTACAAATCCTATGTAGGCGAGGGCGAAAGCACGCAGGTGGCCACCCTAGTCAGGCGAAACGTCACGGCGGTGCAGCATGACACTGGGAGTACACAAATCGACCACGTTCTCGTAGAACTGATACCGCGAAGAAAGAGAGACGGTAGCTTGTTTGTATTAAATGTCTACAGCTCTCCCAGACAAAGAAAATGCGACTTTGCGACTTGGGGGATCTCATCGCGACGACGCGACGTATGATTAAGAACAACCCGCTGTTGATTGTGGGGGACTTTAATGCTCACCACACGGCATGGGGATATAATCAGACTTCGATGAAGGGCAGGAAATTGTGGGACGACATACAAACTCATAATCTGGATTTAATAACCGACCCGATGCAGCCTACGAGGAAGGGAACTAGTGTCGCGTGTGACACGACACCCGACCTCACTTTGACGGGGAGCGGCACTAGAGCCACGTGGTGCGATACAAAGGAGGACTTGGGCAGCGATCACAAAATCATAGAAGTGGTGGTAGAAGGAGGCCCGGCAACCCCCCGGAAACGGAGGGTAGAGGCCGTAAATTGGGACTTTTTCAGGGCACTCAGGGATGACCCGTCTCCCATCTCTGATATTGCGGAGTGGAGCGATGGCGTAGTGCGCACTGTGAAAGAAGCCACCGAAGCGGTGGAAATCGAGGGGGGCAACAAAGCGCTAGACAGGAGATTAGTTAATCTCTGGAGGAAAAAGAAAAGGCTTGAGGGGACCGACTTCGACAGAAGAGATGGGCTCGAAATATCAGGAAACAGATAGCGGCTTTAAACAAGGAAATTGAAGAGCACGCAATCACGCTCACGAAGCAAAATTGGGGGAACGTCTGCGATCAGATGGAGAAGAATATGAGCACCGCGGGAACGTGGCCACTTCTTCGCCACCTCTTAGATCCGGATAGCACAAAGTCAGCGTCCACACAACAGCTGGAAAGAATGGCGCATCAATTTGATGGCACTAAGAAAGAACTCTTAGAAGAAGTTAGGAATAGGTACATCAATCCCACCGGACTTGAACCCCTCCCGGCCTACGGAGGAGGAGAGAATTCGAAATTAGACGCCCCGATCTCCCTGGCTGAGGTCAGAGCAGAGATTAATCGGCTAAGGACTAAGTGAGCGGCAGGGCCGGACAGAGTGAGCAACAAAATGCTCCGTAACTTAGAGGACAGCTCAATCGCCAACCTCGCAACGTACATGCAGGAGTGCTGGAAGAAGGGGACGATACCGCAGGAGTGGAAACTCGCCGACCTCATTTTCATTCCCAAGCCGGGTAAAAAACTGGGCTTCAAGAACCTCAGGCCTATATCGCTCACCTCCTGCGTGGGTAAGCTTATGGAGCACCGCGTTCAGACGCGGCTCAAAAGGTACATGGAGGAAAATGGACTGTATCCAGACACCATGATCGGTTTTCGACCAAAGCTGTCGGCATGCGACGTGATGCTGCAGCTCAAGGATGAAATTATAGACAAGCAAAAGCGAGAAACGAAAGTGATCGTGGGGTTAGATGTGGCAAAGGCATTTGACAACGTGAGGCACGTGTCTATCTTGGAGAATTTGAACACTTAATGTCGGGGAGAAAGTGTACCATTACATCAAGGACTTTCTTACCAACAGGAAAGCCATTCTCAAGATAGGGGAAGAATCTGTAGAGAACATTGAACTGGGTAACGTGAGGACGCCGCAGGGCTCGGTTTTATCACCTACCCTCTTCAACATTGCGATGTTGAGACTCCCCGACCAGTTGGGGGAAATTGAGAATCTAAACCACACCATATACGCGGATGACTTAACATTATGGATGAACAAGGGCAGTGATGGGCAAATAGAAAGTTCCCTGCAAATTGCAATTGACATCATCGAGGAGTACCTGAAACCCAAAGGACTTAGATGTTCGGCCGAAAAGTCGGAAGTACTGTTCCTAATGCCCCCCGGAAAACGACGGCTTCACCAAAAGCGCGAGGTTGGCATCCACCTGTACGTCAACGGCGCAGAGATCCCCGCGGTCGACAGTATCCGCGTCCTCGGGCTGAGGATTCAGGCAAACCGGAAGAATTATGAAACGCTTGCTAGGTTAGAAGCCAGTTCAAATCAGACGTGTCGTCTCATCAGACGAATAGCGAACAGGCACGCTTGGATGAAGGAGGCGAATCTCCTGAGGGGGCTAGCTCAAGCCTTCGTAATCAGTAGGATAGTGTACGTGGCACCCTACCTCAAGCTCAGTGGAGCAGAACGGAACACACTCGAAATCATTATTAGGAAAAGTGTCAAGGTCGCGCTCGGACTCCCCCAGAACACGTCCACCGACAAACTGATGAGGCTAGGGGTATCGAACACTCTCGAGGAACTGATTGAGGCTACCCTTACCGCGCAGCATCAAAGGCTACTTGGATCTAAAACGGGGAGGAAAATTTTAGAGAAATTGGGCTACGAGCCCAAACATGAGCAAGTGCGCTCAAGAGACATCCCCAGACATATCAGGGACAAGATAAAAATACCTCCGCTACCCAGAAACATGAACCCTGCCTTTCACGACGACAGACGTAAAGACAGGGCAGAGGCATTACAAACTAGGTATACTGGTCGACAGGACGTCCTATATACGGACGCTGCAGAATATGACAGCAAAGCGGCATATGCGGCCGTAGCGGTTAGAGAAGATGGAACACCAATGGCGTGCTGCACAGTCAGTGGCGTCGAGACGGTTGAAGCTGAGGAAGTGGCCATAGCCTTGGCCGTCAGCCAAAGGGGGGCAAAGGTGGTCATCAGCGACTCCAAAAACGCCGTGAGAAATTACGAATCGGGGAGGGTGACGGAGACTGCCATCCGTATATTAAACAGGGACGGGGGACCCAGACAGCTTGTTCTGCTCGTTTGGGCACCAGCTCACCAGGGACTTAGAGGGAACAAGGAGGCTCATTCGGTCGCCCGAGGTCTCACTTACCGGTCGACCCCCGGAACCTCCCAAGTCACCGAAACTATAAACAGAAGAGAGGATATGCGCGCATACCAGGAAATCACAGTATACTACAGACTAAATTGACAAATTTACCCGGCAGCGGACAGAACACTCAGTAAGAAAGATGAGGTTATGTGGAGGAAATTACAGTCGGGGGTTTTTCCAAACCCCGCACTCTACAGCAAGTGGCATCCAAAAGTATTCGATTCAAAGTGCAAATTCTGTAATGAGGCAGCAAATCTGGTTCACATGGTGTGGACATGTCCGTCTAAGCATGATAGCTCGCGAACTCCAGAATCCTGGGAGGCTTTGCTCCGCAGCCCAGACCCCAACGTCCAGCAGGACATCATCGGTCAAGCCCTTGCTGCTGCTGAGTCTCAAGGTATTCCGGCCGACGGCTAGGGGCGACGGCGGAGAATGATTTCTCTCCCGACGTTCATTGACTGGTGTTTTTAATAAAGTTGTTCCTCCTCCTCCTTGTTACTGCTTTGTTATTCTGAATTCCTTTCAGGAAACTTCATATTTTACAGAACCTGGTGGAGTCTACGTATTCGAGTGATGTAAAACGCTGTGAATGTTTCTAAAGAAATCATTATTATGTATTTTTAACAAAGTCAACAGTTGGTAGGGATGGAGCTCTCCCTTAAAATAAGGTTATTAATTGATTTACAGGATGGACCCGCCGTGGTTGTTCAGTGGCTATGGTGTTGGGGTGCTGAGCACGAGGTCGCGGGATCGAATCCCGGCCACGGCGGCCGCATTTCGATGGGGGCGAAATGCGAAAACACCCGTTTACTTAGATTTAGGTGCACGTTAAAGAACCCCAGGTGGTCCAAATTTCCGGAGTCCCCCACTACGGCGTGCCTCATAATCAGAACTGGTTTTGGCACGTAAAACCCCATAATTTTGATTTACAGGATGGAACCGTACCGCGCGAAGAACATCAACAGGTGTAGGGACACTGAACGAAGACACTAGAAGCATCATCAACGTTACTAGAACGTTGACCACCATAGGCCGAGTCGACTGAACAACCACCCAACCAAGGATATTCTATACTCGTGTGTTCACATTCGGATGTCATTCTATGGGCAAACAAAAAATGCGCATGCCCTCCAGCACATGTCGATGTGCAGGTTAGTTTTGTCCTATCTCACATACGTACGAACAGGGGTCTGGGCTTTTCTTTTTTTCAGTAGATTATTTGAAGTGTTGGTGCACATTAATATGCAAGTATGTACAATGCAGTACAGAGCTATGCGTTCGTCACGCTTTCTTTTGATTCGTCTTCGCTTTTTTTTTTTTTTTTTTTTGCTCCCTGGATTCCTTGGATGACCAGTGATAACTTATTTTCCTAAATATTTTCTTATTACAATGTTACGTAGTACTCTGCCGCCCTCCGTCCACCACTGCTTCAAGAACTTTTCCATTCATTTAAGAGAAGATGCGCATCGTGTAATATCCCTTCATTTACGCGTCGAATAATTTTCTCTGCCATCGGACGCTGCTCTTAAACAGTTTCCTTTAATACTGCGGGTGATTATGAAAAGCTGTTAGCGAGCGCCAACGTAGCCGTCGGCAGCACACAAAGCCGAGAGGTTATTTCCGGTGAAAATGCTGCCTCGCATCGCTGCTCACAAGCGTCCTCTCACACAGAGGGTGCAACTACTGCGGACTGCTGCTCCACAATAATTACGGGCAGCACGCCCAATCAGCGGCCGCCTTTAGTGTAATAGCTTTCTTAGAGGTACGTCCCATCAGTCGTCGAAGCAGACGACATAACCCCGAACAGATCTCAGAGGCCTTTCAGAACAACTGTGGCGTTAATGGCCGAGACTGCTCGAGGTGAGCCGTTTTAAGTGGGTCTTACCTTCCAGGTGGTGTTCAAGTAGTTTATGTACTCGATCATCTTGTCGGAAGAGGCGTCGATCTCAACGGGGATCAAGTAGCGATTGGGCCAGACATCGCCGGACACTCCGAGGGCGATGGTCAAGAGAAGGTGAATTATTACTAACTTGCTCATCTTGGCACCGTGTGCCTCACTGTCCACGGTGCTATCCTTCTGCAATGGACAAAGCTATCGCCGTGTTGACGGCGGTGCTAGTCTGGCTGAGTGAGCTTGCTGCAAGCAAGGTGTAGTGGTCTCTCTTGTGTCAGGGGAAGGCTATGCCCGCCGCGCCAGAACGCATGTAGCGGCGTGACGGGAGAATCGGCGTCGGGGGAAAGGGAGGTGAAGCACGTGTTACGTTTCCGTCTGCGGTGCTGATTCCCATGACCTTGGAGTCGACATCGTCGTCACGTGTCGTCACGTGAGACCCGCCAGAGATTGGCAGCGAGCGAGGCTATCGCATATGGAACCGGAGACGAGCCGATAGTACCGCGCCGGCGAAAAAGACTCCGTAGAAAAGATTGTGCTGTGTACGAAAAACGATTCCCCGTCGCCATGACATGTGCTCCTTGCTTACTTTTATGATGCTTTTCGCTAGGTTTAGCACTAGTTTCTTGCTTTCGCGTGACAGAGAAGTTTGCCTAGATTGTTTAGACTCTTTCTCCCCCCCTTGAACACGAAACCGCGTTGGAACCTTCAGACGTCAGTATACGGACGGGAAGTCCGAGATATGCACCTTTCCCTGAATAGACGGCGGCTACATGGCGTCAAGAATGAGTCTTGTATAAAAGCTCAACAGCATTTCTCGTTAGATCCTCCAGCACTCCCACCGAGCACCCCCGCCACCTTCATTTCCAGTTTGCTACGCCTCTAACCGGGAATAGGCTGAACTCTCTCACTGCCGCTCACGTTTGCAGCACGAGTGGCAGTGATACACGGCAACCATCGGGTAATAGAAAGCCAAGGGCGAACGTACCGAAATTGAAAGCGATATAGAAGCAACAGCAACGCAGGCCGACCCAGTGTAACTGGATCCTTCACTTTTTTTTTAGGAAACAGAAAAAAACGAAAGCGCAGTGGATCGACTGACTTAATTAATTATAATAGCATGCTAACCATCGTTCTAACCACCAACTTCCTGCTGTTGGTCCCTGCCTCTACAGGCATCGGACTACCTCTTTCATTTTTTTTTTTTCGCGTTGGATTTCGAACCAGTAGTAACCGGCTGCACGACGAAAAGATCTTGCTCTATCTGTATCCATTCTAACTGTGCCATCCATTCTAATCTTTACATGTGTGCCCATTTGCGTCCGTTCCATCTGTGTGATATAGTGGTGAAAGGCAAACAGAAAACAAGCATTTAGTACGAAATACGGCGCTCATTCGCTGTAGAAGTATACCAAGCGATTGGGAGGAATGATTTGCGTAAACTTAGGGGCCCCCATAAACTATATGGGAACAACGTATCAGGCAGGCCGCTGTTTCTAGTCTGGCCGAAGAAATCACTTATATCGCCCGGAAGGGCCGCACGTCGTCGCTATCAGCCTATCCATGCCTAAAATCCCTATATAAGAAAAGTACCGCCATCTACTCTTTCCTCCGCCGCCTCCTCTCCTAAAGCGCTTGCTTTTTTTTTCTTTATGTTTTGCTTGCGAAAGCCAAGTCGACGGTGGCGCACCTAGAAAGTCTACGTTGAAGTTTTCAGGCCGGGCGCGCGCCGCCGCCACCACCGGCGACTGCGGCTGCGCAGAGGACTTTCAACATGGCTCTGAGGCGGAAAAAAGGAAAATATAAAGAAGTCAAAAGCGCGCGCTATCATCGTCCAATCGGAGATACAGGAGAGGGAGAAGCGGCGTATATCAAAGGATGGCGGTACTTTTCTTATATAGGGACTTTAATTCATGCCCACTCCAGGACGAAGGCTTCTCCCAGCGATCTGTGTAGTTACGTTCGTAGTTCGCCATCCAACTCCACCTTTAATGCCCGCGAATTTCCCAATATCCTCAGTCTACTTTAAAGATATGTCCCCTTGTTAACAAGTGCAAATGTACTACGCAGAGGCTTAGTGGCTGCGCGCAGTGACCAAGAGAAATAGAAAGAGAGGAAAGACAGGAAGTGTTAACCAGTTGAAATTTGCACTGGAGGGAGGACATTTGGATTTCAAAGATGGCAGAAAGAAAGAGAGAGAAAAAATTCACGCATGAACTCCTCTGGGAATTGTCTAAGTATGCGTAAGCATTGTGGAACTTGCTCATCTCCACGCAGCCCGGTGTCATTATCAGTGTTATGACCAGTACAAACGACAGCGCTGCGGCGACACGAACTGGCGCGGTCGGTGGCGCAAGGTACATTGATAACGCAAGCAAAGTACTGCAGGTGGCGGCGTCAGGTGCACTGATGACGCTCCGATCATAAGCCGTTATCGCTCTTTAGCGCCTTGTCCATCCTTGTCGTGCTCTTATGAACCGCGATCAAGGGACTCCGGGGGCGGCACGGACCGATGAAACGTATTCTGGCACTACCCCAAACACACCATTCCATACCGCATACACGCGAATCTACACATACTCCCCAAGAACATGCGCCCTATGCATCACACCCCACGCAGGAGGCAAATGGCCAAGGCGCTACACAGAACACTTTCGAATTCAACTGACGTGCTCTATGTCGCCGCCGCCGAATGTAGCACTGGTTCCAAATGGGCCCTCTCAGCAGTGTGTCGGAACGGAACGAAAACAAAAACGCACAAAAAAAACGATATTTTTGACCGGTACGAAAACGTGACCGAAAGGCTATTTGTTATTTTGTTTCGGAGTGAAATCGAAATAATCTTTATCGGTTTTCGATTCAAGGGGAAAGTGAGCGATCCGCAACAACCGACGTCAGACAAGGTCAGAATTAGCGCATATCTCAGAGGTCCGCATAAGCGCGTATTTCAGGCAGGCATAGTGCGAGCGATAGCCTGTCGAACGCTCCACAGATTTAAGCCTGAGGCTCGATGGACTAGCAGATAGGCATCGTAGCAAAACCCAGCGCTTGAACGCTGAAGAGCTTATTGTTTCGTTTTCTACGGGTTCAACGCTTTGTTACCGAAGTTTTATCATTTGTTCATGTTCGTTTAAGCTCGTTTTATCGGAACAGCGGCCTCGTATGTTGGCGAGTATACTCGATGACGTGCTGTTTCCGAGATCATGCTCAGTGCCTCGGATTTCATGCACTGGGCCTCATCTCAGAATTCAGAATTCAATAATTGAGAAAAATTAGTACTATGTTTTTATCCTTACTTCGCTTGGAAAATTTTTGTATGCCAACCAAGAACAGTGGAGCTGTCGAGGTTGATCCCTACGGAGCGATGGTGTTCACAGTTTCGAGTGAGGTGGAGAGAGTGCGAGATGAGAGGAGAGAGAGAGAAAGAAGGAGACAGACAGAGAGCGAGAGAAATAAACATTCTTGGGTACCCACGATCCGAAGGCGAGCGTCGTTACCACTAGGCTATCACACGCACTTCTATCTGGGGTTTTACGAGCCAAAACCAGTTCTGATTATGAGGCACGCCGTAGTGGAGGGCTCCGAATTAATTTTGACCACCTGGGGTTCTTTAACGTGCACTACAACGCAAGCACACGGGCGTTCTTGCATTTCGCCTCCATCGAGATGCGGCCGCCGCGGCCGGGATTCGATCCCGCGATCTCGTGCTCAGCAGCGCAGCGCCTTAGCTGACTGAGCCACCGCGGCGGGTTACACCCACACTTGCAGAACGTGCATTTATGGGAACCATATGATTGCGTTGTACCGACGATTATAGCACAACTTGCTATGGGCGAGGGAAAGAGAAAATGAGAGAGTGAAAGAAAGAAACTCATATAGAGAGAAAGAGAGAGAGGCGGGATTTTAACCTGGGTACTCACGGTCCCAAGGCGAGTGTCATACCCACTACGCTATACACCTACACTTGCAGAACTCCGCTGTTTCATCACATTTCACAATCTTGGAACTGGCTTAATTTATCTTTTTTTTTTTTTTTCGTTCCGGAGCACAACCGGAACGGAACTTCTTTCAGTATAACGAAACTAAAACCAGACCGAAAAACATTTCGTTCCGCGCGAGATCACCTCCTCACATTCCACGACATCTGCGCACATTATACGCTCGATCGCCCCACATTTCCTCAGTTGGCGCGGAATTCTCCACGCAAACGCGAGATCCTGTAGCGGCAGCTACAAACTCGCACCTTTCCATCCCCTCACTTTCTTAACGTCATTCACCCCTCTCTCTAGCCTTCCCCGGCCTGCCGCTTTGCTCAGCAGCCAAGCCAATCTCAACCACATTATGTGGGAATGCCCTCAACACCCATTACCCCCTCCCATTAATAATTTAATTACTAGGGAGGAGAGGGGGGAGGGGGGGGGGGGACGGCCTTGCGCAGCTCCAGGCCGGACGTTCAGGAGGTAATCCTGGGGTGGGCTGAGAGGGTGGCGGAGGACTACCTCGAGTAGACCCCTCTACCCCGCTTCCCCTTTCCTCTTAAAGAGGATAAATAAAGTTGTTACTGTTACTACTACTACTACTCTGGCACGGCCGCGCGGACCGTATCTTGAAAGCGTTCTGCGAAGCGGACAGAGTGTGCCGACTGCTGATAGCTCCGCGCGCTGTGTTTTCGCCGTTTGGTTCGCGTTGAAGCGGCAGGTAGCACAAAGGTAAAGTCGCCCGCTGCTGCGGGCTCAATCTTGAAAGCGATCGTCTTAGTCGGACGAACGGACGTTCGGGCTGACGGACAGTTTTTTCGTTGGGTCAGCATAGAATTGCTTACGCATTTAAAAGCAGGAAGAGCATTCACATCATAGGCATTCACACAGCCCGATGGACACCAAGAGCAATAACGCTTGCATGGCCTAACAGAACACAACATCCCAGTGAGCATTGTTTTCCTCTGACGTTTTGTGCTTATCTATTTATTTATAACATTGTACTACAAACATGTCCAATTCCCCACTCTTGAGAACCTCTGCTGCTATCGACAGTGTTTCTCCACCTTTGACAACCTTTCTCTTACAATAACGCATCAACGAACAACCGTCTAACCGGGCTAACCGGGCAACCGGGCTAATTACCTCACTGTGTGTCCTCGGAAAAGTATGTGAGGAAATGGGCGACGGCAACGCTCACCAAGGACATGTTAGAATCAGGGAAAGTTTCCGCAAAGGTGCTGTATTATACCGCCTTAGAAAAGGCCAAGCATTGCCACTGGCGTTTTCGGTACAATCTGATTTTGGAAACGATAAAATGAAGAGGCAAAGAGAGAGAGAGAGAGAGAACGGTAAATAAAGCGGGCGATCTTAAGCTGAAGATCCTTTCTTTTTTTTCGAGATCGTTAGACAAGCGCACTAACCTTGAGTTTACGCGAGTGGCGCTTGCGCACACCTTCTTGCAAGAAGTGGCCTCGCGTGGTAAACAAATACGGTGGCAGGCGGTCTGGGCATTCGTGCGGTGTTTGGAGACAAACACGCGTGTTTTCCATCGTACAAGCAGCGTTGCGCTGTGGTGTGGAAGGTGGCAAATATACGTGAGCTGTATTTGGAAGCGTACGTATACTTTCAGCGTGTGGTGCCGTATGGCGTCGGAACATCCATAAATTTGAAATGTACAGTTTTTGATAAAAATAATACGGGTTACATTACCTGCGACCGCTGTGCTTATTACGGGATTTTTTTTAAGAGCTCCTGTCATGTAGCGAAAATTACACCACCCTGGAGAATGAAAATAGCTCTTGTGCTTACCATCTAGAGAGCTGGAGTGAATGGAGTCCCACAGTAACTGCACCACACAGCCGAAAGACATATATGGCGAAGGTGGAAAGTAGCCCATGTGCAGTTAACGAAGTCTGTACATGGCGTTTAAGACAGGAGATATGAAATAGTCGATTGTTATTGTGTCATCTTACGGTGTATTCGGATATAGCAAACTTCCTTTCCGCGCACAGTCACTGATTGGAATGCTCTGTCTGCAGATCTGGTAAATTTTGCAATTGTTTATTCGTTCATGACGAAACTGCGACAACAAAAATGCATTTGAGTTTCTTCTTCATTTTATTCTTTTACCTTTCATCATCTTGCCTCACATAACGTACGCGTATTCTACGTTCCAGATTATGTTTCACTTTCTTGTGCTTTTTGGAGGCTTGAAAGATTCTTTCATTGACGTCCATTGCATTAATGCGTATTTTGAAATATTATTTATCCTGCTCCACTTAAGAGGTGTTCGTTATCGTTCATATTCTTATGTTCTTTTTCTTTTGTGTTTGTTCTGTGTGTATACGCGAAAGACTTAGGTGCGGCCGTGGTAGTGTATAAGTACTAGCGGTTTAGTTATAAAGGTACAAAATGTAAAGTTTGATGCAGTGGTTGTTCGGTGATTAATCAAGTTCTTCGTAACATCTGCATTTCTGTATACTTGTCTGCGTAAGTATACAATATATTTTTTATGTATGACCCACTCCTGCCGGCCTCATGTGAGAGGCCGGCAGTACTCCTGAAATAAATAAATAAATAAATAAATAAATAAATAAATAAATAAATAAATAAATAAATAAATAAATAAATAAATAAATAAATAAATAAATAAATAAATAAATAAAAAAGTGCAGCTATAGTTGTACTGCTTGTTAGAGATTTGCGCTGCGCATATTTGGCGATCAAAATGAAGAGAATTAAGAAATAAATGGAGGAAACGAAGTCGGTACTATTGCGGTCAAATAAATGGAGATAAAAGTCTGTCGACCTTGACAAACGACCTATATTTTGGCATTAAAATTGAATTAGACGCTTTCGTGTTTTGCCTCGAGCCTCGCATCGCTGCAGAGCGTGCGGAGAGCACTCAATCTTAATTTTTCCCGGATGTCTCACAGTGGTTTCTCATTCACTCATTTGAGACGGCATTCAGCGCAACGCGCGGGAGAAGGACGCTGGCTACAAGGAGGAGGAGGTCCTTAGTGCCTACTCATCTGTCTTTTTCAAGGCAGCGCAGTATACACTCTCCGCATCGTTTGCTCCCATGTCGCTCTCGCTGGAACCCCGCCATCAATTACATTCGTCTCCCCTTGCCGTCTTCTCTCCAACGAAGCCCCGATTTAAAGCCTGCAAGAAACATTTCGGCTAAACAGCCGCGCTCCCGCAATGTCCGGCAACAAACATCCCAGCCTCCTGCCGCTCACCGCGCTCCTGTTGTGCGCGACGAACCAGAATGCAGCCCAAGACGCTACGACCAACTACGTCACGGTGAAGACGACCAATGGTCAAGTGCGCGGCAGACTCCTGGACGTGGACGGTGCGTCCGTGGCACAGTTCCTCGGCATACGGTACGCCGAGCCTCCCGTCGGAGAACTTCGTTTCCGGAAGTCCGTGCCAGCTCGACCGTGGCAGCCGGACACTGTGGATGCCCTCGAATTCGGTAGCCCCTGCGCCCAGGCCAACGGTTCCTTGCCTCCGGTGTCGTGGCTCGTGCCTCGCGACAAAGTCAGTGAGGACTGTCTCTTCCTCAACGTCTGGTACCCACTGGGTGACGGCCAGGACACTCTCGGTGTCCTCGCGTGGATTCACGGCGGCGGCTTTCGCACTGGCACGGCCTCCGATCCCGACTACGACGGGAGGAAGCTGGCGGCGGTCGGCAACGTCGTGGTGGTCACCATCAACTATAGGCTCGGCTCGTTCGGCTATCTCTACACCGGTCCGGGCACATCGACCGGCAACTACGCGCTCTGGGACCACAACTTGGCCCTCCGATGGATAAGGGACAACATCGCGCACTTCCGCGGAGACCCGGGAAGAGTGACGGTGTGGGGAGAGAGTGCCGGTAGCATAGCCATTGGCTCGCTCCTCCTGTCGCAGCAGAACGTCGGTCTCGTCCGCAGGGCCATCATGGCCAGCGGAAGCAACTTCTGGCTTTTACCGCCCATGAATAAAGTCGGTCACGAGTTCGCCGACCGGATTGCCAGGCACGTGGGTTGCCTGGACTCCAACAAGCCTTCTTCCAAGACGCACCCGGCCCAAGTACTCCGGTGTCTGCGCTCGGTGTCGGTTGACGCCATAATCGACGCCGAGCAGACCCAGTTTCCCGACGACCTCGTCACCTTCCGTCCCGCCTTCGGTGACGAGTATCTGCCGCTGCCGGACCTGACGAGCCTGTCGAAGAGCATGTTCATTCCCTTAGAGAGCCTGCTCACGGGGGCAGCCACGGAGGAAGGCAGCGCCTTCCTGTACTACAAGGACCACGTGCTATTCGGCCCCACGATGCCCGAGCTGACCAGGAAGCAGGCGTTCGACTTTGCTCTTAAGCACTACTTGGGAGTGCTGCCCGAGCCCGTCCAAACGATGATAAGGGAGTTTTACCAGAAGAACGTCACCAGTGACGAAGATTGGCAAGGCGTGTTCCGGTCGCTGATGGACATGGTGGGCGACTACCTCATCTTCTGCCCGACCAAGTTCCACGCGGAGCTCTTCGCCAAGGCCAATCGCCCCGCCTACTTCTACATGCTGGACTACCGGTCCGAGAAAGGCCGCTTCCCGCCATACATGGGCTCAATGCACTTCGAAGACGTGCAGTACTTCTTCGGCCTGCCGTTCGTATTCCCCAGCCGACACACGGACGAGGACCGAGCTTTCAGCCTGCTCTGCATGCGAGTCATCGGCACGTACGTCAACACTGGGTAAGTGTCTCGGCAATGAGGAAGAATAGTCTTTGCGTTCGGGACGAAAACGGAATGTTTAGCTCAGCGGATGGCGAAATAACAATAATTCCTCGCGATCGGACGGTCGATCAAAACAGCGATTTGGTATTCACGACATGGATATACACTCTGTGAGACACGCACCGGACCTCTGCAAGACGAGGGTAGTCCTTTGCGAGATGTGTGGACAGCCATATTGACGAGGTCCTGTGCAGTCACTCGTATGCACGGAACGTGCAGCAAATGCGATAAATTTAACGTCTTCGTCTGCAGCCTATGTAATCAGATGCCACTGAAGTTTCACCGCTCATCTGTTTTTTTTATTTATTATTTATTGTATTTTTAAACCAAGACGATGGTCACATTTCGTGATGAGTGCACGTGCTTCTTGTAACTAAACATAATGCGCCGTTTAACTGGTATTCTCATCTTTATACCTCTTATTATTGGCGACAAAATTGAGATGCACACACTCGCTGGCAACGGTGAATCAGTGAGATGAAGTCCCGATAATGAAACCTAGGCCGTTTAAGTGTACTGGTTGCTTTCGTTCGATTACATTCTTTTATTATCATCCGCCGTTCACGGCCAGCCGATGCCGGTTATATCGTAGGTGGACAATTGACGAAGCGCGAAAAAAAAATAGCATTGAAATAGAATTGTTAAGTAACACTGGCCCTAATAACACCATGCTACATACAACAAAAGGTGAGAAAGCTTGGCCTATAGTAGCTGGACTACACGCCTCTGTATGGTATTGCGCCATGCGTGGCCGGCCAGGGGAATTATACTTTCTATTATACTTTCAACACAAGCGCTAAATGATTGCAAACATCCATGCGGTGTTCGTTGAGTCGATTCCCGATATCGTTATTGCACGTACATTGGGCCTTCTTT
The DNA here is from genome assembly GCF_013339745.2 of Dermacentor silvarum. Taxonomy (NCBI): domain Eukaryota; kingdom Metazoa; phylum Arthropoda; class Arachnida; order Ixodida; family Ixodidae; genus Dermacentor; species Dermacentor silvarum. Next base: position 221,982,078 of record NC_051155.1, read on the forward strand.
TCTCGTCTTGAGTACCCTGCACAAAGTTTTTGCAGATGTGTCTGTCGTCAGCCTAATGTACATCTAATGTTGCGTTCATTTTTCTTCACTTCATTACGGGCGTCACGATATCTTTTTTTTTTTATTGTTATTCTGTGATTTTATTTCTGGCAAAGGAGGATGAACACGTTTAGTTGAATACTCACACGGTAATTGCACAACCTCTTGAAGCTTGGAGGGCTTCCCCAAACGATGAAACCTTAATTGCATTGGCGTTCATTTACGTGTCTTGTAACAATGTTTTTTTATTGTAACAAGTACATATTGAGAAGCATAACCATTGCAAACTTCAGTGTCAGCGTTTCTGTGAAAGAAAGAAGTGTCGTTACTTATGTTTTCGTGAAATTACTGGCGTTTAACACAAGCAATGCTTATTTTGCGATTGGTAAAGAAGTAAAATTATTAAACTAACTCTCGTCCGCGTTCTAAGCTTCTGATACACGCTATTACCTAAGAAACTAACCCCCTCAGGATGCTTAAGTGTGTCTGAAAAAAAAAACATATCAAGTAAAGCACCTCGCCAAACTTTTCAATAAGAAACACCCTACCTGACCTCATTTGTACTCATTCAACACTGATTAAGCCACCTCAGTGTTGGCAGAGCTTTGCGAACATGTCTTGAGATCCAACTCCCTGATCAATGTACAGCTTTAACTCTCAGTAGGGGTGGCTCAGTGGGCGCGCATATCTGTCTGTCCGTCCGTCCGTCCGTCCGTCCGTCCGTCCGTCCGTCCGCCCGCCCGCCTGCCCATGTATTGCTTAAGTATATTGCACACGGCCATTGCGGCCTACTTCCATGAGTGCAATGCATGCTGCGTCTGCGACGTGTTTTCAAAGAAATTACACGACGCGAGCAGTACGGTTTCGGGAAGTTTATTGACGATTCCTGCAGCTATATTATGCTCAATGGTCGGCGAGTTACGGAGAACTATTGTGGCGGTAGAGTGCAGGATTTCGCGCTTACGACAGAATTCACCATAGGTGATAAACGTGTCTGATTTGAAGGTGTGTGTTGCGCTCCTACCTAAGAAGTGACCCTGCTCTAAAAGCGAGGGCGTTTTTCAACACAGCGAGCAGGCTTCGTCGTAGGCGACGGACAAAGGCCTTCGGAACAAGAACGACAGCGCATCATTTCGTCTTAGCTTTTTTTTTATCCTGGTTTGATCTTAGCCAAAAGGCCGAGAAGCCAAGGATACGGGCTATTAGAGCGGTTGTAGATAACAGCCCTTGGCATCGCGCCTATTAGACCACATTGTTATCCAATCAAATAAAACATTTATTGAATCAATCAATTCTCCTGCTCGGTCGCATGCTTAGTGGCACGCATGCTCATCTCAATCTCTTCATTCGCTGCCAACGCCACCCCGTGTAGCAGACGATGCTACTTGAAACAAGCGTGTCAACACCTGTCACATTATCTATAGGCCCAGCCCCATTCAGGACACAAACAGCAAACCCACCGTGGTCTAATACCGCCCCCCCCCCCTCTCTCTCTCTCTCTCTTTGAAAGCAGCCCATCGGAGGGGCAAAAAAGAGGAATTGACCGGCGGTGATTTAGCCTCGCGCGTCCTGACTAAGCACCCTGTGATGACACTACAGTGAAGCCCACCTGCTACATCTTGCTTCTTCATTCGCTTTAGCGCCGCGAACCATTCTCTACGGTGGTTCTTAATTCTTCATCAGCCACTAGGAAACGTCGGCTCAAGGTAACTGCCATTTCGGATCATATAACGCCAACAAACGAAGACACCAAGGACAGCATAGGGGAAATTACATGTACTTATTAATTGAATTATAGAAATGATAAATTAATGGAAATGAAAGTGGATGAAAAAACAACTGGCCGCAGGTGGGGAACGAACCCACGTCATCGCATTATGCGTGCAATGAGCTACCGCGGCCCCGTTTTCCCATCCACTTCCCGGGAGTATTTATGTTTATCGACTAGAACTAAACCTGGGAGTGTTAGCCAGTGCCACACCTCACGGCCTTGACGACGGATGGCTACACTGCTGCAGAAGACGTGTAACACCCAGTGGGCGCTATTGCAGAGCCTATCTACGTGGACTGCAGAGTTACAATAGCTTCGCAAGCCAAGCATTGCGTGTGGGCCACATGTTACGTGGCGACTGCGTAGGCACGAGCACGCGGCTCTTCTATTTTGGGGCTCCTTGCGTGCATGATTTGTATGCGTATAGACCTAGGCTTGCGCGAACGTGTTTCAATCTACCTGGCTCACTAAGATTGCATGCTCAACTATACTTCGCATTGCCTGCGCGAAAGAAGACAAGAAAAGGAGGCACGTATACCACCTGTCTCGTGGAAAGCAAATAGGAATATTCCGAAAACCGTTCTCGCGTGAAAGTGCCTCGGACCAGGAAACGAGAAAAGAGAGCCCCAGTGATTCGTCGTCTTCGCCCAAAGGCCTGCGTGCGTGCATTATATGCACCATCAATATATATATACTCTACTTCTTGCCAATGTCAACACCGTGTGAAATATGGTAGCTGATGTCTTCACTTTTACGCGCCAAATCCCCCCTACTCGGACTTCTGCTTCCGTTTTTTTTTTTTTTTTATTCAATTTATTATCTTGCAACCTGCGTTGAGCGAAAGTACAAATTTTCACGAGAAGCGAAAGCTGGAGGACGACATTATATGTCCCGAGTAGCGGAATGAGATGGGAGATTCACCTGCCTGAAGTTTGCGAAATGAAGGCGTTCGTTCTATCAAAGCTGACGTACGTCATGCCTACTTTTGTCTGATGAATGTGCTAGTTCACTGATCCGTTCTCATTTCCTCCGAGAGTCAGCAAGAATACTGCGACCGTCACTATATACCACGTGACAATATTAAAGTAATGAAATGCATAAAATCTAACGGCTCCTTCTTATCTTTCTCTAATTATTTTTTCCCGGGCAACTCGAAAGTATAATCCGGCGTGTCTGGAAGTCATTAAAATAATAAATGATTTCCTTGACAAGGTAGTGATCTATAGTCATCATACTATATATTGTTCGTGCCCGTGATATATGCTACTGTTCATTTCTTTTCGATTTCTTATCTTCCTTTGTTCCTGTCGTTAATACATTGGGTGTGCATGTGATGGCCCAACAAAAACGTTTTTTTTAAGATGGTCGGAACCCAGTTTTAGTTATAAATGTGAATACATAATAAATCCCACCTCTCCCTTGCGCCAAGGAGCAAGATGACAGCGTTCCGCTGCTTTCGAACGTCGGCGCAAGACTGTCGTTAGCATTCTTCGAACATACTACGCACGTGTTCTTCGGGTGATCACGCGTCGAAGTAGTACAAATAACACTTGACAGGACATCAGTTGAATGACTCCGCCAGTTCAATGAAAAATTACACCTCCGTACCGATAGTAAGATCATGTATTTAGGTTTCACTTGAATTTCGTCACAGCTAGGCACCGGGCCGAGGCGGTGACGTCCGCCGAGGACGGCGTCCGGCTACGGGGTAATGTGAAAGAGTCACTCGACTGACTATAAAGCCTCGCACGGGAACCTTTCATATAGTGACTTCAATAAAACTCGTTGCTAGGCTATACAGTTGGCGCATTCTTATGACCAGGCTTTTGGAGCAGCAAAATACGAGTGGTGAGAGAAGCGACTCATGTAGACAGGCGCTTGTCTATGTAATCTATCGTCGCTCGTCTTGTGCAGCGCCGCAATCCCGGTAATTAATAATAGTGAGTCATATATCCTTACCCTTATCACCATACTCGATCCTTACCCACATCCCAAAATACGCCTCGAGCCGCCATTTGAAGCTGATTGCATTTCTTGAGTTCCCTTAACCTTCAAATTTAGTTCAAATGAAGGTTTACTGCATAAACGCACGAAGAGCTCGCGTAAATCCATACACGGGGGAGGGGTCATCTACTTTGGCGCCAGCCCTGAGTCTTTGTCGAGCTTTGCACGTCAATTCCAATAAGCTTTCTCGTTGCTAACTACCTCAGTGTATTCAAATTTTCTGGCTCACAAAGAGGGCCACCCTGTCGCTCTCTCTCTCTTTCTCTCTCTCTCCCCTCTTTGGTTTAGACATGATCGTAACGTAAGGTTCCGCAGTACTGGTTTGAAGGGTTTGTTCCGTGGGGTTTATGCCGCTGATCGCGGACTGCGACGAGGGATTTAAACGGGGTATATAGGAAAAGTGGCGACGTACGACTGAAACGAAAAGAACGGAGAGTAATGCATGCAAAACTTTGCCACGGCGAGTCACAGTAAACCCCGTCGTGCAGACTGCGCGTGATTGATCGCCCGGCCACCACCGTCAACATGAAATCTTCAGGACTCGCTCGTTCGCCAAAGCGGAGTTTTAACGACCGACAGCGGCAGTTTTAGCATATCGCGGTGCGCCGCGCGCTTCGGAGATCCACGCGACCGCAATGCATGCGTTATTCATCCTCGTTATTTCCAAATCAAGCGGCTGCCCCGCCTTTAATGCGACTGGTGACACTGATGTATAGCCCGGCCGCAGCGCGGAAGCACCTCATTCCCGTGCTCTCGCTGTCTGATCTTATTGACGCTGCTGGCGACGCTATCGATGCTTGTTAACGGGAAACCCCGGAACAGGACCAAAGTTTTCTCGTTAGTGCGAGAGACAAAGCGCTGGCCTCTATGTCCTTATGCGTGAGTGTGGGCGTGAGTGCATTCGCGTTTGTGCATGCTGCTGAGCAAGTGAGCGAGAGCTAGCGAGAATGCGTGCGTGCGTGGGAGCGTGCGCTCGACAGGGAGAGAATTTTCGAGCGCCCTCTTCGGTCGTTTTTTTACATTACGCGGTCGCGTTTCTTGCAGCGTCGCGTCTTTAAGCTGGCTCATTTTAACCGGATTTGAAGGGCAACTGCAGTGTGATGACGAAACTGCTTCTTCCAGTATTTGCATATACTGCCACTATTCAGTATTAAAAAAACATACTAAAGGCTATTTGCTTAAATCTGCAACTTAAAGCTTGACTTGCGTAGAAAGTTCTGGTCTTTCTTGCGTACGGCGTCGTTGACGTGCGAGTTCTTGCTCATCAATCGCCCCTTCATGTGCACGTCGATGAGCTTGCGCGAGCAATGTGCAGATACTACGTACCTTCGTGAAGCCTCGATGTTTGCTGCAACCTAATAGCAGTGCACAAGAGCCGATGGGCAGCGAAAGAAACAGCACTTTCCGTCGTCTCTTGCGGCTGGCTACTCTACAGAGTGTTTCTACGAAGTCTTTATGTAGTATTTAAGCATAGCACTTCTGAAATAAACGGACAGTTACTCCGGAGACATGCCGTCAGCGGTGCCGACCGCGGTGTGACAGGTGGTACGTATTAATTAGTCGCTAATTAATCAAACATTTATTAACTTTTCAACGTTTAGTTTCAGCGGGCTCATCGTAATTGGGAAACTGACGCGAGCTCTCTGTACGAGCCATTTCAACTTTTGAATCTGGGAAAATGCGATTACCCGCAGTACTGTGACAAGACTTATTTCATGCAGTTGTCAGAGCTCGCGAAACCGAAACTGGGAAGCTGCAGAGAGCGCAAATCCGCGCCCCTCGGGGCAACGTTCGGCTTACGTCACCCAGCAGCGGGCAGCTAGCACACTGCGTATCTGGGCTCCTCGTAGTCGTGATATTCCTCTCTCTCTCGCTTTCATCCATTATACCCTCTCCCCCAGTGCGGAATAGCAAACCGAACGTGCGTGGTTAACCTCCCTGCCTTTCCACTCTTATATCGACAAATCTGCGGAGTACAATCAACCTGTCGATATGGCTTTCATAGATTATGAAAAGGTATTTGATTCAGTAGAGATACCAGCAGTCATATAGGCATTGCGTAATTAAGAAGTCCAGGAGGCATACGTGAATATCTTGGGAAAAAATTTGAGGACGCTTAAGCTTCGCCTTTAAGAATGGAACGCGATGGCGTTCCATTAGCATCATCGCATTTTTGTTTCAGTGAGCTTCACCGCAACAGAGAACGTGGGAAAGCCAGCTTCACAAAGACCAAGCCTACACCGAGCCCCTAATGTCGGCTTCACATTTATACAGAAATGCATTGCTGGGAAGACGTTTTTTTAGGGGCAATATATGTCGTCTTATATTAAAATATGAAAGCCCTAGCCCCTATTTTTATTATTTTATTAATTGTTTGCTATTGCCCCGACGCGCGCGCGTGTCCAAACAGCATTAGGCAGGCCAAGTCCCAATTTGACCTGCCAAACAGCGCTTGCATGTAGGCTCCCTAATCTGCCGACCTGCCGAGGATGCGAGTGCCATCTGGATAAGATTTTCGCAAGTAGCCTACCCGAGCGCGCCGTTGTTGGTATGGTAGAAATGCTGGAAAAAGGGGTTTGTGTTTAAGTTTCCTCGTAACAGAATTATGTTTTCTCGTACATTCACATTACAATCCGACGCCGATTGGTAAACAATCCGATGCCGAATCCGACGCCGAATAATAAAGTCGTACTTTACCATTTTTTTTTTTGACAAATTTCACTGCGAGAAATTTAATTTTTGTTCACCAAAACCTTGCACCACGTGGAAGGCCTGCGCGGTCGGGGTAGTTGGGGATTATTTTTTGCGCCACGGACGCCGACATCCACGCCGACGCGTACGCCGGATTTTCTGCGACACGGGGCCCTTAACGCTGTCGCGTTAATATCTACAAAGATTCCACGGCTACCTTGGTTCACCACAAGAAAAGTACAACGTTACCTATCAAGAGATGGATCAGGCAAGGAGACACTATCTCTCCAATTCTATTCAATGCATGCTTAGAAGAATTATTCTAGCCATTAGGCTGGGAAGGCTTAGGAGTGAGGATCAACGGCGATTATCTCAGCAACCTTCGGTTTGCAGATGACATTGTCCTATTCAGCAACAATGGGGACGAATTACAACAAATTATTGATGACCGGCCTAAACCGAGAAAGTGTAAGAGTGGGGTTGAAGATTAATATGCAGAAGACAAAGATGATGTTCAATAGCGTGGGAAGAGAACTAACAATTTATTTGGATTATAGACATCTTCTATACCCTTGGCACAGAGATTTTTGTCAAACCCGGAAAATTGAAGTGGCCATCACGAGGCTGCGCTGCCGTATCCCTACGGTAAACGTTTACTTACACAGGTCTGGTCTGGTCCCCTCACCATTATGCTTCATTCTGTGGCGAAGCGGAGGACAATAGACCATTTCTTGTTGTCTTACAGGCGTTTTTCTACAATAAAGAAAAGACTACTGGAAATCCCGCTTCGCAATATTTGCCTAGATTTATCGGAGCCTGTAATCCTATCTTTTGGAGCCTCTAGTTATTGGGTTCAGCCACAGAAATGCTTGCTTGGCAATCCAAAATTATCTTCATTGAATCAAATCGATTACCATACTAAACTTATTGTCACCCTTCCCATCTATAGTTTCTTTTATTCATTTATTTTTAAACCTATTATTAATTAGTTTTTTTTTCTCCTCTTACAAAATCTTCCTTTCTAAACTCCAGTGTTCTAGTCGTTAATTCCCTTGTTTTTATACACCGAATATAACCACCTGATTCATGGCCAATCCCCCACTGTGGGTATGCGCCACAACCACTCAGGTCAACAACAACAACAACAAGGAATCAGGATCGGCAGTCAGCCTCTAGAGTGTGTACAAGAGTATGTTTGTCTAGGTCATTTACCCACAACGAACTCTGATCATGCCAAAGAAATTTACAGAAGAATAAAAATGGGTTGGAGTGCGTACGGCAGGCATTACCAAATCCTTACCGGGAGCTTCTCACTGTCATTAAAAAGAAATGTGCACAATCATTTCATTCTACCTGTGCTAACATATGGAACAGGAACTTGGAGGTTAACAAAGAAGCTCGAGGACAAGTTAAAGACAGCGCAAAGAGCGATGGAACAAAAAATGTTCGGCGTAACGTTAAGTGACAGAAAGAGAGCGGTGTGGATCAGAGAGCATACGGGGATAGTCGATATTCTAACTGGCATTAAGAGAGAAGAATGGAGCTGAGCATGCCATGTAATGCGTAGGGTAGATAATTGGTAGCGCACAACTGGCAGCCACACATTCATACAGAATGGGTGCGAAGAGAAGGGAAGGACAGTCTAGGACGACAGAAAACTAAGTGGAGTGATGAAGTTAGGAAATTAGCAGGCACAAGTTGGAATCAGCCGCCGCAAGACAGGGGTAATTGGAGATCGCAGGCAGAGGCCTTCGTCCTGCAGTGGACATAAGAAAGATGATGATGATGATGATGATGATGATGATGATGATGATGATGATGATGATGATGATGATGATGATGATGATGATGATGATGATGATGATGATGGGTCAGTATTTTCTGTGTATCCACTTGCGTGGACCATGCATCCACATACCTAGGCTACCTGTAGATTTATGGACATATGCCTTAAACTTCTTGTCCACTTTTGTACACAGAATGTCTATAAGATGTGTGTATAAACAGTCTGGCTGCACACATTGACTGTCGCTAATGTGTTTATAATCCGCAGGCAGGCATAGAGAGTCTACGTCTGTAAGTTCATATAGTTCGTAAGCTGTCTGCCCGGTCTATGTACATAAGACCTTAACCCTTTAATCGAATTACTGTTTATTTGTATTATAGGCTGGGCATGGATAATACATGTACAAACCTTAGTGTCTCATGCCAATTAGAATTGCGCTACGCCGTGGTGTTTTACTAGATACGGCGGCAACAGCTCGCGTCCCTCTCCCAGTATGGCTTAACGCACAGCTATCCACACGCCCGAGGCAAAACACAGCTCAGTATAGCCGTCCGAAACTCGCTTCACCAGTGGCGGCTCTCATCATGCTTAAAACATAAGAGCTTGCTAGGCATTCGTCACTCGAGGTTCGCTCCTTTCGTGGACCTGCAGCGTTTCTTCGCATCCTCAAAAATTGAACGTCGCCGACTTCGCGCAGCTCTTGCTCTACAGCACTGCACGCTGAGGCGAACGTCGTTAAATATTTGAGTCCCTTAGGGAGGCGGAAGAAGTCCCTCGGATCTTCCAACTTCGAGGGAATTCCGAACAACGCATTTCGTATACACCTCAGGTATACACCCGCGCAGCAAGCCGTGACTGGCAAACTCAACGTAGCAAGCAGCCCCGCCCACTCGAGCGAGGCAGTGGCGCCTCTATGCACACCGAAACACGGAAGAGAGACAGCTCTCCGAACAACATTCGGATTCCCTACACCTCGATCGCCCAACCCGGAAATATCCCGCGAATTCTCTCGGACTCACCGATAACTGGACCGGACTAGGTAATTACGCGACGCGCATGGCATTGGCGGCCACTTATTCATTCGCTAAATTACTCAGAGTGGGCTTAGCACGGTGGTCAGTTTGGTATTGCGAGGAGGAGGAGGAGGTGCAGCAGCATATGCGGCGTGTCCCTCAGCTCGCAAGGAAGACCCACTACGACTATCCTCGCCCAGCGCTCTCAGTGCAGAAGTGCGGCGTCCCTTGTTGACTTGTCGGCCTCAAGGGTCATCGTCGAGCCTTCCGGGAAGGAGCAGGCGGGTGTCGATCGTTAGCAGCTATTAGTCGAAGGCGTCAGCATTCAACAAGCGTGCCGCCTTGTACCGCTCCTTTAAGCAGGGCGGTGCGTTGTTCTACGAACCTGAAAACAGATCGAAATGACAAAGGACGAAGAAAGGGCGTGGGCGTGTTATGCTGTGCGCTGTCCAAAAAAAAAATTTTTTAAGGAACATTATGTGTGTGCTGCGCAGAAGTAGGAAGTAGCACATTTGTCTTGTCCGGATGCACTCGATTCCGGACGCTGTAAAATTCTGCCATATTGTCAACCACGCCATCTTGTCATCTCTGATTGTCTCACAGGATGGATACGCCCCGCAGAATAGCACGACGCGTGTCAATTAACTGTTTAAATAGATTTCGTGCGTCATCGAGTCCACCTTTGAATGAGCCAAATTAGTAATTTCCCCGATGCTATATATATTTACTCTGTATATTGGTCATGCTACTTTCACGTTATAGACGCACGGTTCTGAGTGAGTGAGGAGTTACTTCCTACTGGTATGATTCGTATTCCTGTGATCTGTCGTATAAGGTTCTTCTGTGGCTGAGGAGACACCCAGACGCGTATAGGTGCATGCGGTTTTTATTTAAAACGCGAAATATTTTTTACATAGATCTGCAACTCATGTCTTTTTCATTTTCTTTTTTTTTAATGTAGTTGTCTCGTTACTTACAGAAGTGCTCACACATATTTTCTAACTGATATGGAAACCGCTTATCACACGCCTATCGCACGTAAAAGAATGACACTTGGAAAGTACGAAGTTTGGGAAACACATGTATGATATTTTAATTTGTTGCTAAAGTTGGTCTCAAAATGCCAGACGTGACGTCATTGCCATTACCGTGACGCCATGACACAGAGCCACTCCCATGCCATCACCGTCGCTCTGCCACGCATGTCTTCTACCAAAACAAGTCGAAGTTGATTTGGGATGCCCATCAAACACCTTTATCGACGTCAGCAGTATACGTCGGAAGTATTGATAGTGTGTGCATCAGATTGCTGTGGTCCGTATAAGGGGGGCTATTCTCTTACTTTGACCGTCATCTTTGGGCGTTTTCGGCAACAGTACGGCTCTCCAAAAAGACAACCAAGCACGCGCGCCTTACAGAAAATTTGTTGTGATTCTTTCAAAATATTTCAAACTTTTTCGAGGAACTATATTGTGTTTACATAAATTGCTATCCATTGAAATCGGGTATTGATTTTCAAAAGCTTTTGGGGTAACTTTTGAAACTCGAAATGCCAAATTAAATAAAATCCTTATATTGAGCCGCTTTAGAAGCTCTGAAGAGACCGTACATAGGAGTTCTCACCTTCTGCTTTGAGTTTCTTTGGGAATTCTAAAGAGAGAGTCAATAGAATTAATGTTTAATTTATCCTTAGAACTGCAAAAGAACGACTAGAATTGTTTTATGGATTTCCTTTAGAAGCTCGAAATAAATGGATCGATATTATCGTGCCGTCGTGACACACAGCAAAACACGGAGGAAGAAAAGGGTCAACAAGGGAACACTGCGTCTCGCAGACAGCTTTCGCAAGGCGCGAATCCGTCCCTTTCACTTTTTCTTTCTCGAAAAGCCGGCCGAACACGCGTGACATTGCGCTCGGTGGACTCGGCCCAGTGTGCATAGTTCCCTATTGATTTCAATGGACACGTTCTTATTTGGGTGCTTTGCCAAACTTTTGCTGAACATTTTCTCCCGATGCGCTTGTGCAACTTTGGTCGCTTCTTGGGGGACGACGACGAAGTGTCTTCTTGGTAGAGCGCTTCTATCTGTGTTCTCTGGTTTCTGGCGAATACTCCGGAATTTCCTTGATGCCTCGGCTCCCTGCCTTGTGGCCATGGACGCGAAGCCTTCCAGAGGCCCTCCTGGCCAGAGGTCATCACGGCCGTCCTTCACGAGGAAGAGAGAAAGCATGCTCAGTGACACCGAGGAACACTGAGTTGTACTCCGTGTCAGGTGGAGACTCATCGGATGATAGCTTCATCTCTGTCTGCAGAAAGAGGGCCAAAAAAGAGTATTGTCAACGCGAAGCCCCACCCTATTCAACCTCCCACTCATTGATCTCGTTGAACATCTGCCAGCAGCGATCAAGATATCAATGTATGCAGACGACATATGTATATGAACTTCAGTTGTGACACGGCCTCAGATACCTGCAAGACTTCAAAAAGCTGCTACTCTGACAGCTATATACCTCCGCAAACAAGGTCTTGAAATCTCGTCAGACAGATGTGCACTGGTGGCATTCACTCGCAAACCAATGACACCCTACGCCATTTCTATAAATGGCCAGATAATTTCTTATGAAAAGTCTCACAGATTTCTTGGCATAATCATTGATAGAGATCTCTCATGGAGCCCGCACATGACCTAATTGAAACAGAGCTTTTCAAGTTTCTGGCGGAAAGACTTTGGGGAATGTCATTGCATGCAATATTGGAATTGTGCAGGGGCTTCTTGAGATACAGTTTGCCCGTACTAAATAACACTTGCCAGACAAATATTCGTGCTCTACAGGCTGTTCAAGCTCGGGCTCTCAGGGTTTGTCTGGGTTTGCCAAAATGCACATCGACAGTGCGAATATTGCAATCGCCCGGGACCAACCCACACAAGCACCCATTGCGGTGGAAGTGTTGAGAGTGCACATTAGGCACTTTGCCCGTGCCCGTTCCCATCATCTGGCAACACAACCGTCAGAAAACCCGCAGGCATCATTTTGTACTACGATTTCGTATTATTACACCCGCCTTCCATCAGGCTTCACCCCCGTAACTAAGTCATCTATTCCTCCATGGTGTTTGGCTCGACCTGCAGTGCACCTCACCTTACCAGGAATCGGGAAGAAATCTGAGCATCACCTGCTATTAAACAACTAACTCTGCTCCTTTTGCACGAGAGGTACGCCGACCACGTACATATTTATACTGATGGATCAGCAACTCTCCAGTTTTCCTCTGGAGCCGTGGTTTTCCCAGCGAAAGCCACCACCATCAGTTTCAAGACGTGTCACCCAACGACATCGACGGCTGCGTAACTTGCAGCCCTTCGCGCTGCACTTCGTCTCGTTAGCCAAGAACAACCTCGAAGATGGTTAATATTCAGTGACTCGAAGGCAGCACTGCAGTCTTTGCTATCAGCCCTGCGGCGTGGTCCACACGAACAACTGGTATTCGAGATTAGAGAACTAATCCATACCTTGACTGAGACAGGACACAACGTGACATTTCAGTGGCTTCCAAGTCACTGCGGCGTCATAGGGAGCGAGCACGCCGATAACACCACTCAGTCGTCTCTTCAAGGCGACGAAGAGGCGACGAAGAGAAGCCGATACCGCTATGAAGGACAGATGCCGCTAGAAAACTTCGAATGCTCGCCCGTGATGTCACGTTCTCCCCGTGGAATGCAGGATGTTTTCAAAGCAACTGGCTGCACAACCTAGACTCCTCTCTACGCCTTTGCATCCCAGCCATCACATGACGCCTCGTGTGATGACTGTGGTAGCGAGGAGACTCTTCAACACCTTCTCTGTGACTGTCCTCGCTACAATTTACAGAGACGGTCGCTGGCAATCGCGATAGCGCGCTTTCACCAAATACCTCTAACAGAGGGACTTATTTTCGAATGGCGACATCCCAAGCCATCGCAGCGGAGGGCGACGAGGGTACTGTTGCAGTTTTTAAGGGCAACAGACTTGGACAAGCGGCTGTAGCGTGAACATATGTTTATAGTACGTGCTGCAAGTGCTATTGTGTTGTGCAGTGACGGTATGCGGTGTCAGTGACCGACTGTGATCGTGTGTCTGTGCTCCTTTCTTTCTTTATCTCTACTTCGCTGTCACTTTACCTCCCCCTCCCCTCTCTCCCCAGCGTAGGGTAGCAAACCGGATCTTCCCATCTGATTAACATCCCTGCCTTTCCCCTTTCTTATGTTTGTCTCTCGGTCGCTTCTTGCAACGTATGCATTTATTGCTATATATAGGATCAGATTACTATTGGCGCATATTGGCGTCGCAGTCGATCCAGCGTCGGTGCGGGACGCCAGTCTTCTCCCGTGTTTCACGGCACCAAAAAATATGTTGGAGATAGAGATTGACGTCCGTCGGTTGCGGTTTATTCATCCAACTGTGCAAGATGGCGCTAGCGCGAGCCTTCGCCTCACGCGTTCCACGGCCGCTGGATAAAAAAAAAACTCTTTTTTTTTCTTTTTTCTTTTTTTTATCCAGCGGCCGTGCGCGTTCTCTCCTCTTCGTCGTCTTCAGTTTTCATCACTATGTGTGGGGTGTGTTGGTATTCGAACGTGGAAAAAATTTTAATGCTGGCGAACAAGGAGAGAGGGGACATGTATAGACATCACGATGCGCTAACTTCAGCATTTTATTTCGGAAATATTCATAATTTGATACGATGCTGATGATTTATTGCTGTATCCCCTTTGAAACGGGGCGGTGACAAATAGTCACCTAGCCTGCTTGAGTTATTCAGGTATGCTATACATGCTTTTCACTCTAGCATCTTCCTTTTCTTTGTATACATCTCCTTAATCTTTTATCTCTTCCTCAAAAGCTTCTATATCTACCTTGTACCGCTACCTATGCCTAGCTGTAACGGATCCGGTGGTATCAATCTCTTCCCTGCTTTCTTTCCCACCCATACTCTAAACTTCTCTTGCTTAATTTCATAGGATGGATGGATGCTATGAGCGTCCCCTTTGAACGGGGTGATGGGTTGCGCCACCAAGCTCTTGTTATTATATTGCCTAATGTCCTACCTGTCATCAAAAAAAGAAAAACACAAGGAATTCTTATTACCGAACTTTCTAAACCCCAATGGGGAACTTTGTTTTTTTACTCCTCCGTGGTTTGTCGTTTCCCTACTTCCACCAATCTTCCAGTTGCCTCTTACTCATCTCTATTGCGGACATGTTTACTTTTCCCCTGCTCTCTCTGAAACCAAGGGCTTCAAGGAGGCCAGCGGTGTCTAAATCGACCGCTGGACGCATTCTAATAGATCATGCTCCATCGTTTCCCTAACTTTACCGCAGCAAGCACATGCTTCTTCTTCCTTATTGTACCTCGCTTTATAAATGCGCGTTCCACGGTATCCTGATGTCGCTTCGAAAATTAAAGAGCATCCCTTTCATCCCTTTGAGTTATCGTAAATTGTCTCCTTCCTGATTTCGTTTTTTTTCCTCTTAAGTAGTTACTCGTATAAGGTTTTTTTGTTTGTTTTTTTTTCATTGCCGCCACCCATGAGATTGTCTCAGTCTCTCTGACTTTGCGCTTGACATGTTGCTTACTATACCGGTCGCGTACTTGCTGGTAAGCTTCCTAGTTCTTTTCCTCCACTGTGAATCAATCTTCTTCCTGTACAAATATCTGAACACTCTCCCAGCACATTTACTTTCTTCCATATTCCTCAGTCGTTGTTCACATTCAATTTTCCTCTGAGGTTCCCTCACTACAACACGTGTTCAGCCCATATCACCCTGCACCATGCACATATGTACGTTATATACCATGCACAAAAGCGCCACTCCTCGTCAACACGTCACACTGTCATTTCATCTTGCAACGTGCAATTGTTCAGTCATATGTTCAATCAGCTGTTCAGATTGTTCAATCATCTAGCAGCGTGCGAGTGCTGAGTGCCGCACGTTGCTGTCGCATACGTTGTCTTTTCGACAGCACTGAGCGCGGCGGTGGAAGACACTCAAACTTACCGTGACATGACCATGTGCTTAAGTGTAGGGCCAACTTTTTCTAGTTTGAATTTTGCCCGGTGGTGCTCCCTCCGAGTTGTTTCTTTTCTCCGTGGATCGAAATTAGCTGACGTAGTGTGGTTTTGAGCCTTCGTATCGTGAAGTTGCTCGTTAAAAAAAAAAGAATATTGCGCTGGGTTTCTCCTGGCTTCGCTCCCATATGGCAGCTACAGCGATAGCAGAAATGGAGTGAGGCAATGTATCATGCATCCAGCTCCTGGATACCGATACCGAAACCGATTCATAAAAACAACTATTCTAGTAAAGTATTAGGGCGACCTGACGCTTGCCAATATATTTTCTAAAGAATAAAGAATTGGGACCTACTAGTAAAAAATAAAAATAAAAGAAGGACAAGCCGGAAACGTCGTGTCAGCACTCGTAGAACCCTGTAATGCGCAACGTATCATGTATGCTGGGCGGTTCTGATACCTGAATATTCTTATTTCAGCACAGGAAACCTGCCGCATGGCCCATATACAGGGTGTTTCAGCGAACACTTTCAAAAATTCTTAAAGGTTGCCTGTGGCAGATAGCACAATTCTAGTTCATGAGCTGGTCTACTCGAAGACGCGGGCATTACTTGCACAAGAAATTAAAATGCAGAATCGAATAATTAACAATAATTCACTACTTAAGCTTTTACTTAATTACCTGATGGCCAATATTGCAATTTAAGAATTGTAACCGTGGAGTTCGCAAGGCGGATCCACTTGAAACTGAATTCTCGGGATGACACAAGTTTCGAGATATTAATTCCCGAACTTTGCAGGAGAAATGCATTGGCGTTCCAGTTAGTCGCTTTATGCATTGAAGCACAAAATTAACTGGAACGCAAATGCATTTCTCCACAAAGTTCGGGAATTAATATTTCGAAACTGGTATCATCCTGAGAATTCGTTTCAAGTGGATTCGCCTTGCGAACTCCACGGCTACAATTCTTAAATTGCAATATTGGCCATCAGGTAATTAAGTAAAAACTTAATTAGTGCATTTTTGTTAATTCGTCAATTATGCATTTCAATTTTTGTGCAAGTAATGTCCGCATCTTTGAGTAGACCAGCTCATAACTAGAATTGGGCTATGTGCCACAGACAACCTTAAATAAATTTTGAAAGTGTTCGCTGAAACACCCTGTATATATTAACGTTTTGATACGCTTGAGATAAGTTGTCAGTTAAGGGGGTTCAGCAAACCATTTACTAAATAATTATTTACCGTGCTGATTAGGCTATAATTCAAATCCTTGTAAAAATGTACTCTCCGTGGTTAGAAATAAAAAGGAAAATTTTGTTCCAATGTTCTTTTTAAAAGTAACCGTTTTTGACCATTGCAGAGTTCATGAAACGGCGGAAGACAGCTGTGTAAACGAGGGCCTCTCAGATATTTCCCCATTATATCTCACAATCACTCTTTTTTTTTTCCTAATTGTTGCGTATTGTGTGACGCAGGAAACCTCAGCTGCCCGAGAGCGACATCGATTGGCCCGTGTTCACCAAGGAGCAGCCGACGCACGTCACACTGCGCGCGAGAAACAGCACCGTCGAATGGGGATTCCACGAGGACGGATGCAACCTGTACAGAAGAATCTACGAGATGTTGAACATCAGCACGCCCTGACAGCCACGCGACCTCGAGGTTGTTTTCGGGACCAGATGCGGCTCGATAACGGTTCCTCCGCGCATCTTATGCACCACACATGTATTGTACGCACCACATATGTCCGCCTGCGCCTTCCGTGTTCTATAGACGAAACCGCATAATCATTCCGTTGCAGTGGGGATGCGCTGTTCCCTCCCAGACGAACATCGCTACGAACGTCAAGCGGTCCTTTCGTACGTACAATTTATAAAATTCCAGGGAGACTGTTCCTGTTCAACGCAACCTGTACACATAAGATCACCTTTGTGTGTGTATGTATGTATATACACACACACACACACACACACACACACACACACACACACACACGCGCGCGCGCGCGCACACACACACACACACACACACACACACACACACACGCACGCACGCACACACGCACACACGCGCACACACACACACACACACACAAAGGTGATCTTATGTGTACAGGTTGCGCAGAATGCCTCGAGTGGCCAGTCACGCGGCAAATCTGCGTGTATTCGTGGGCTTCTTTCACGCTCGGAAAAACACATTTATGTAGCAGGTATTGAGCAACAGAAAGCTCTATCGGGAGTTTTTCATGTTGCTCTACAATCTTCTCATTGATACTTTGATAATTAGGACAGTGCTGCTCGGGTTAGATAATTAATTAGAATTACCTAATTAAATCTCAGTAACCAAGAAATTACTGGTGGCTACTCCACTGTAGTGGAAACAATACGCACTAGGTTTGCTTCGCGTAACGCCGTTCCTATTTTTTTAAATCGTGCTGCGTGATAGCTGGAACACCCTGTGTATATATAACATATGGGGCCGGAACTTGCAGGTTAACAAAGAATCTCGAGAATAAGTTAAGTACCGCAAAAAGAACACTGGAACGAAAAATGCTGGGCTAACGTTAAGAGATAGGAAGAGAGCGGCGTGGATCAGAGAGCAAACGGGGATAGCCGATATTCTAGTGGACATAAATATAGGCTGATGATGATGATGATGATGATGATGATGATGATGATGATGATGATGATGATGATGTTTATTTGAATAATAAGGCACAACACTGCGTGTCGCTGATCTGTGTACTGTGTATGCAACTGAAAAGTGATTAAAAGTATATTAAATCTTGTTTGCGAATGCTTGTTTACCTCAAGACAATATTAGCTGTGGTTGTTCAAGTGCAGTAACACTATCGCCCCACCCGACCCTTACAAAAAAATAATGCGTGCTAGTTTACTGCAGCTCAAGAGAATGTGTATGGAAGTCAACAGATTTTCTGTAACACGTTTATGCAAGGACTAACTTTCCGTCACTGTCGCGACCTTTGTTCAGATATGTCATATTGTCGTGAATTAAGTTGCAACTGTGAGCTCAGATCCTCTTGTCACGGTGTCGTTACTCGCTGCAACCAAAGTTGGCCGGTAACGGTGACTGAAACGGCTGCTGCTAGTATGTTCAGATAGGAGCGATACACAGGATACGGTAAGTTCATTTTATTCCCAGAATGCACATACGTCTACAAGCACTTACAGTATATAGGGTCTTAAAAGACGCACTCTGAGCGACTAAATATGATATTGTGACTAAAACCTTCTTTGTGAGATCGTACCACAATTTAATGTTTCGAAGAGCTGAAATAACACTCTCAATACGAACAATAGGAGACATGTTTAATTACTAGACGGGAGACAAAAAGAAGACACGGATACGACAAGCACTGGACAACCGCTGATGTTTACTCGTGAAAAGGTAAGGAGTAACGGAAAGCAGAAAGAGACAAGGCGACCTTGCAGAATCACAGCTTAATTTCCAGTGAAGCTGTTCCTTTCGAGCAGTTGCATAACGAATTTCAGTTGCCTGTAATTAAGCAACAGACTTTGAAACGTTGAGCGCATATGACTCACCCATTTGAAACGTCTGCATGTGACACTTTAGAGCATTTACTTAAGGAAATTTTTTAGCGAGTGCTGTACTTGTCCCACACAATTTTAATTACGCCATGCACCATCATGTTCTCCCTATTTTCACCAAATTTGCATGACCGTAATGGCTGTTATGTTACAGTAAATTCTTCCAGTGTAGCCAACTAAATTCTACGGACTTCTTAAAGAGACTTGAAAGCGAAATATTATTTTAACAGTATTAGGAACCTACCCTTTTGGAATGCCAAAAAAAGCTTTTGCTGCGAGATGGCGCTTGGTATGCTTGGCACGGGGTGGCGCAATCCACCACCCCGTTTCAAAGGGGACGCTCATAGCATCCATCCATCTATCCATACGCCTTGCTAAAAGAATATCACGCTTTATGTTAAGGGCATAGAAAGACGACTGGAAAACAGCGAATGAGGGTTTGATTTATTCTACATGCGTAATGAACAAATCAGGCAGCAGAATTGTCCCTGGACTGATGCACGCAGACGACATTGTGCTACTAGCGGACAATAAAAAGATTTACAGACACTTGCGAATATCTGTGGCAAAGCAGCGACAAATCTAGGCCTTACGTTTAGCACAAAGAAATCAGGAACTATGATCTTTAATGAAGATACGAGTAATTACGTGGTGTCAATTCAACAACAAGTCATACCCATAGTCAGCCAATAGAAGTACCTCAGCGTATACATAAACGAAGTAAATACTTACTCAAGCACCCACCAAGATAATCTGAAAATAAAGGGGAAGCGGAATGCAGCAATAATAAAACACAGAGCACTGTGGGGCCACAATAAGTATGAGGTGGTGCGTGGAATCTGGAAAGAAGTAATGTTGCCAGCGCCAACGTTCGCCAATGCCATTCTATGCTTAAAATCGGATATCTTGTTGGCGTTGGAAGTTAACCAAAGACCAGTAGACCAGTTGGCTTTGGGAACCCATAGTAAAACCACAAATGAGGCAGTGCAAGGTGACATGGGATGGACCTCTTTTGAAGTCAGAGAAGCACAGAGCAAAATTAGTTTCGAAGAAAGACTCAGGAACATGGATGAAAATAAATGGGCGGCTAAAGTACACAAGTATATCTGTATCTGAAAAGCGTGGACACAGAATGGCGGAAGCGGTCAAGAAAGTTGGAAACCAACTACAGGATAGTTCAAACTGTAAATAGACAACCAGGAGTCAACAGAAAGAAAGTGAGAGGAATAAAGACTGAATTGGATGCAAAGGATTGAAACAAAAAGGACAATGGATATTTACAACAATGAGAAGAAGAAAATTAGAAGGGAAAATCTATACCATAACACAAAGGGCAGTGCCTTATTGCTATTTGAGGCTCGAGCCGCTTGCATAAGGGCCAAAACGTACCGGAGCAAATATTCGGAACTAGATGAGGCATGTGTATGTTGCAGCAAGATCCGAAAACCACTCAACACATCCTAATGGATTGTGAAGGGATTAACCCAGTGAGAACAGGATCCGGAAACCACTCAACACATCCTAATGGATTGTGAAGGGATTAACCCAGTGAGAACAGTAGGTAACGTCAGTGGCGCACCGACGGGGGGGGGGGGGGGGGGGGATTCGGGGGTTGTAACCCCCCCCCCCCCCTGAGGCCGACTTAACCCCCGCTTATGTTTAACCCCTTTTCTTTCCTTACGCATTTGAGTACTGCAACTAAGATGTAAGACGCGCAATTGTCTGCACACTCGCAAAAACGCATTTTTTTTTGACAATTTCCTGTGAAGAAATCGAAGTTAGTGCTGTTTAGATGGTATTGGCAAACTGTCAACCCCCCCTCTGGCAGAGATCCTGGGTGCGCTACTGGGTAACGTACACCTGCCAGAAGCGCTTTGGTTTAAAGTGAACGGAAGCATCAACCGGTCAGCAGTTGAGATAAGCAAGAGACGTTTGGAGTATTGGTGGGGAAAAAGCAGGGAAGAGATTGATACGACCTGATTTGATCTCTTAGTCATAGGTACAGGTACAAGGTAGATATTGAGGGAAAGAAAGAATAATGAAATGTTCACAAAAAATGTCACAGTTTCGCCCTAAGGGCGAAGCAATGAATGCGATAGCAACACAGCAATGTCATACGAAGTAAGGTGAGCGGCCTTGGTAGCAATATGAATTGTAGTAAACATGAGCTGATTAAGTAAGCAGGTGTGCTGCGGCGTAAGTAGACCGACATGAAGAGAGACTCGATGACCACGAGAAGGCGCGTGTGAAACGGTGGTGTTGATGAGAAGCGCTTACCGTGGGCAGCGCGTGCGAAGGGACACACCTGTAGCGCTGCACTGCCGACCCGGGCAGCATTGCATGTGTAGCGTGCGTTGGAAAATGTGGCCCGACTATTACTAACTGAATGAACAAGCGTGGTGTGAGCGCGCACAAACAAACATGAATAAAACACACTGAATGACTGCAGACAACGACTGTCAAAACGCTGGAAGCAAGCGCAAACGCCGCAGCGGCGAAGGTACGTGCGGTCTATCGCTTCAACGGAAACTGAGCGGCGAATGCACGGCGCATAAAGGTCAGAGCCGTGTGGAGATAAGCGACGGTGCGAGCGAGCGACGAGCGCGGTTGTTGGCAGAGAGAAAGTGCGCCCCCCCCCCCCCCCCCCCCGCTCCCTCCGGCGCTGGCTTCCCGCTTCCTTGCTTGCGCGTGGGAGATTGAGTGCGTTCGCTCTCCGTGATAGCGCGCGTCCCCGCACGCTTCCGCTCGGGCATACAGCGCGCGGCGAAGATTTTATCTATAGGGAACCTCACGGCGACGGCGACGACAGAAATCCGGTTGAAGTGTCCATATAATTGCTATCGCAATAAAACTACATGCTTCACTGTTCAGTTAAATGACTGCAGATTTGAGCACTTCATATCGTAATCAACTTTAAGTGCAGCATAAGCAGAGCGTACAGAATTCGGTCTCATAAGTTTGACGGGTTTCTTTAAAGGTGGTTTACCTCCTTTTCATGTCATGTCCCGTCATTCTTCTAGCAGCACACTTGCGTTATTGTTGGCCACTTGTGTATGCCGAGTGTAGTCTTTATACTATTCTTAACTCAACTAGCTATGTTCCCTTTACTTTGGCGGCTGATTTCTTTTGCTTTAGGTAAGCCAAAGAGCCCAAATTCTCTTCAGGAATTATGTTTGTTCATAACGTCAAAATGAGAAGCAGACAATACCACCACTGCTCTCTCCCCTAGAGGAGGGGATGCGTTTACGAAATGTGCTAACAATGACCAATATTTTATTTTTCAGAATTTTTGTAACACTGGTGCTGGATGACGACCAACTACGCAAGGCAAGAGCCGCATCAAGCTCCTCGCTGATGCTAGACGTGCATGTTGCAAAAAAGTGAGTAGAAGCTCATGAGTGTAGCAACGGCAAGAGACTGACATCCTAGGAGTTATTTCGAGCAAAATTCTTTTTATTATTATTATTTTACTTCAATTTTTATTTTCATTTCTTTTTTTTTTGGGGGGGGGGGGGGGGGTTTAAGGGGGAATTGTGAGGCGCGCTGAGAATGAATGACAAAGCTCTCCTTTATCAACGCATGTATTGTAACTTATATATTTGCGAACCGCCAGAGTGGTAAGTTTAGTATGTTACTGACGTCTGTGTTGTCGCCATATTCGAGAACCGCTTCAGCAGAGCGGCGATTCAATGTCGTTTAGAATAATTAGAAAAGGTAACAGTTTAACAAAAAAATAAATGTGGGTATCATAGTATGCCGCATAAGTTAGTCTACTGATCGCCGTTGCGCGAAGCAATGGCATTTTTTGCACGGTGAACTCTGTAAAAGAACACGTGCGATGCAAGCCAGACTTGTATGGCCTTCTATACTGTGCTGAAACTAAGAAGACGTGCCGCACCGCTCGCATGTATCGAGTAGCTAGCCTTCCTCCATGCGCGTATGCGGTGCTGTGCTCCGTGCGTTTGCGGGTATACTGCCAGCGCGAATTGATTAACCCAGCGTGATATCTGCTGCTTCGTATGGTTAATCTTGTCTCGCCGTGGTCGACGCGAACTAATTAACCCATTGTGTTATCTGCAGCTAAGCTAACCTGGTATCCGTGAGCTATATGACGAAATCATCGCATGCATGCCAACCGTTGCGCTCGGGCTTTTGCTTAACAGGATTGAGCCCCGGCTGCCTACTCTCCACTATAGCCACGCAATTAAGTCAAGGCTTCTCCGCGGGCCTGATTAAATATCTGTCAATACGAGAGCACGATACCACCGCGCAGGGTTAAATACCTCGCGAAACGACCCTGTCGCAAGCGGGGATGGCAAAATAAGTAAATACAAGAGAGATGTCTCTGCCAGGATAACCGCAGAAATGAGGACGTCGCTTATTTTCTACATTTCAATTTCAGCCGCAGCTAATTTTCCCGATGCTTTCCTTGGCTTCATTGTCTTATGGTTCATGTGGCCATGATTACCAAAATCAAGCACCTCGGCTTTCCTACTTCTCTCCTGTATATATATATATATATATATATATATATATATATATATATATATATCATCAGCCTATATTTTATGTCCGCTGCAGGACGAAGCCCTCTCCCTGCGATCTCCAATTACCCCTGTCTTGCGCGCTAGCGTATTCCAACTTGCGCCTGCAAATTTCCTAACTTCATCATCCCATCTGGTTTTCTGCCGACCTCGACTGCGCTTTCCTTCTCTTGGTATCCATTCTGTAACCCTAATGGTCCACCGGTTATCCATCCTACGCATTAAATGGCCTGCCCAGCTTCATTTCTATCGCTTAATGTCAACTAGAACATCGATGTTCTAGTTTGTTCCTGACCCCGTTTGTTCTCTGATCCACACCGCTCTCTTCCTGTCTCTTAACGTTAGTCCTAAGATTTTTCATTCCATCGCTCTTTGTGCGGTCCTTAACTTGTTCTCGAGCTTCTTTGTTAACCTCCAAGTTTCTGCCCCGTATGTTAGCACCGGTAGAATGCAATGATTGTACACTTTTCTTTTCAACGACAGTGGCAAGCTCCCAGTCAGGATTTGGCAATGCCTGCCGTATGCACTCCAACCCAATTTTATTCTTCTGTAAATTTCTTTCTCGTAATCAGGGTCCCCTGTGAGTAATTGACCTATAGATAAACATACTCCTTTACAGACTCTAGAGGCTGACTGGCGATCCTGAATTCTTGTTTCCTTGCCAGGCTATTGAACATTATCTTTGTCTTCTGCATATTCATCTTCAACCCACCCAATTCTTACACTTCCTCTATTAAGGTCCTGAATCATTTGCTGTAATTCTTCTATATATATATATATATATATATATATATATATATATATATATCAGTGAAGTAAAGAGTAACCGGAGCCGGCACAGAAGTAGTTCAAAAAATAGAAGCACGTAGGAAATGCATAACAAGACTTTACTTGTTATGATGAAGGCCGGACCCCGGCCGAAACGTCAGTAAAGTCTTGTTATGTTTTTCCTACGTGCTTCTATTTTTAGAACTATATATATATATATATATATATATATATATATATATATATATATATATATATATATATATATATATATATACTAGCACGCGACCTGTCCAGCCCCCCCCCCCCCACCGCACACGCCACCACGCCGCGCGGAGGCTTGAAATGCCCACACAATTTAAGGCAACCAAGTCGTTGATCGTAGTGCCACTCCCAGTCCACTAAAAATGTTTCACAGTATGCGCGCCGGCTTAGACTATATGTAATTGACATAGCGATTGCGTTCTATATTCTCGCATGCTGGTTGTGTGCCATTCAAAGTAGGTGTCGGTTTCACCCAAACATGCCAGCCAATTGACGTTCCTTCACTCTGTAGAAAAGATTATCTGGTTTAACATCCTATAAACCACTGAGTTTATTTTCACCTGTGTACATTGCAATTCCTTGCATATTTCAGTTCAACTTCAGCTTTCACTTTTGCCATTTTTCTTAATTCTTCTTTAACTGTACTGTACTGGGATTCAATAGTGCAACGTACCTTAATAAAGCGAAGTTTTATATGTCTATAGTCGGATACAACTCAATACCCCTGACACACGGGCAAAAGTAAAGTCCTTCGCAGGAAACCCCTTTTGTTACTCCGAAAGACCCTTTGCAGAAAGGAGTTGCGCCGATGACACACGGCAGCGCACCAACTTCTTTAGGTGGTTCCTCAGATGAACGCCGCGAAAAAAGAAAAAAAAATCGCTGTTTGTTAAAGCAACAAGAGAGAAAACATTTACAAAAAGCTGCGCATGTAGGTTACATTTAGTGATTGTAGAACCTAAAAAAAAAAACATTTTCCCCCATTTTTGATGATAATGCGCGTATTCGGAATTCAACATGGCGGCGCTAGCGACGTGGTGCGAGCGTTTGCGAGTATATAGCTAGAGTAAATCTTCACTGTTGGACAAATCGTATTACCCGCTAAAGATTAATACATTTCCAAGGTAATGCCCAAACCGCATTCACGCGATTTTGTGCGCGACGGCGACGAGCGACGGCTTCGAGCGACGAAACGGGCCGTCGCGCGAACAGATCGCTTGGTCTTTTCGCTCAATCGCTCGGTTCTAGAAATCTAGAATTCGTCGCTCGTCGCCCGGAAGTGCTATGAGCGACTAGCCAATAGCGCGAAGCTGGAACTGGATATACATCAGTCAAGTACTACCGATTGTCGCACGGAACGAGCAAACGACTAGATTTTGATACGTGCAAGGATAATAACGTAGTGCAAGACCTTTAGAAATATTTATGCTGCTCTTTACACTAAAACACGTCAACTTAAATTAACAAAGCAAGCGTCACGCCAGTTTCGGCGAGTATTTGCTGCCCTCATACCGGCAACACCGGGGAGACGTCGCTCGAAGTCGTCGCTCGCATGCGGTGCGACTTGTAGGCGACGAGCGACCGCGACAGCCATCTCCATCGCGTCGCTTGTCGCTGTCGCGCGCAAGATCGCGTGAATGCGGTTTATACTTAAAAATAATATTTACGGGGCACCGTAGTTAAGTAACACGTTTTCGTCTATTGATGAGTTGTGCACGCTGTATGCGAGAGTACACCTTACCGCTCGAAAAGTAGATGCCCGATCTTCTTTTCCGCAAAGGAACTTTGCCGGGAGGGAGATACTCCTTTGTCGTGTGCCACTGCGCTTGAACGCCTTTCCGGTAGATGTCCCCTTACCTAAAGGACTTTAGTGTACCCGTGTGTCAGGGGTACCCAGTCACACGGGCACTTTCAAAGTCCTTTGAATCAAAGATCCTTTACTTCAAGGGAAGACGCGCGCTGTCACATGGGCGCATCGAAGGAGGCCTATAGTTGAAGGGAGGTTTGAGTCAAGGGAGTCCGCGTTTGTCCTTTGAAATCTCAAAGGAATACTTTTGAGCCTAGAGGGCTTCCGACAGAAGAAAACAAAATTCTGTATAAATACGAAAGTTAAATTCTTACCTGATAAAAACAAGTTTAACTATATTATAGAAGTTTATAAGCACTAAAGACTTTCTTGACACCCGCGCGCAGTCTCAATGATGAATGCGCCGGTACAACAGCGCCGGCACGGCCTGTCACAATCGGCAACATCGACGCAAAATGGGTCTTGGACGGTTTACGGTAGCGCGATTAAAAGACAGAACAAAAGAAGACACACGGGGACACACACGGCGCTAACTTCCATCAGTGTTTGTTATTGAAGTCCAGTTCGTACTTTTAATCGCGCTACCGTTAACCCTCCAAGATGCGTTGCCAACAAGCACACATTGCAACCCTCGTGAGCAAAATGGGTGCCATGTGCGATTTGGTTATCGGCTGCTACGCATCGAAGTGTCCTCGTGTTTTTTTTTTTTTTTTTCGTCACTTTTGCGTTTTAGAATAGGTTTCTGTCAAAAGCTTCAGTGGAGACCACCTGGCGACCGTGTAGCACAGACACATATCCCTTGAACCAATGTTCCTTTGAAAGCTCTATGCTCCTTAACTTCAAAGGACCTTCGGTATGCCCGTGTGACTGGGGTAGGCAGTGAAGCCCCGCCCACGCCCTCATAACCACCAGCCACTGCTCCTCCGCGAGGCTGAAAGTAGCTCGTACTTCAAACTTTCCCTGTTATCTAAATAAGGCGGTAACCATAAAAATAAAATTATAAATGCGTAATTTTATACGTTTTCACTCAACTATTATAGTAGAAAGATCAAGTATGACGCCACTTTGAAAACGACGCATGACGACGATTTTGTTTGCTTCTGTGATTGGCTGGCGGAGTAACACAACCTCGCGTGGACGGTCCGTCTGCCTTTTTTGCCAACTACTGTTTTTAAAGTTGTATCCTACTATAGGCTAAATCGTATATGGCTAGGCGAAATCGCCTGTGTACACAAAACTGTAATCATCAGCATTCACACGAGCGTCGTCGTCTTCCGCAGCTGGCTCGTTGGCGCCCCTCGGGTTGCGCTCGTGCTCAGCATGCACTCGTGCCACTGCTCCCGCGTTCGTCGTCGTCGTCGTCGTCGTCTGCTTCCATAGCTGGCTGCGTAGCCGCTAATCATTCCAGCGTAGAATTTCACTTGTCTTCTGTCGTCGTAATGGGGAGGCCGCGCTTACGGCGCCATGAGTCATTGCTTAAGGGGGTATATGAGCCATTCATTGTCTTACGTGACGGACAGATTTAATTTTTGAAGCAATTTGATTTCGAAGAATCGCAAGCGGCAGTGACGGGCGAATGCTGCATGCTAACCACGCCGCCAAAAAAAAAAAAAAAAAAAAAACTCGAGAAATATCGAATGCCAGCGACAACGGCGAACTGCGGGCATGCCGTTGCAGTGACGTTCTCTCATTTAAAACAGCGGCAAAAAATACTGACAAGAGAGTACACGGGACAAGCGCTGACTGCCAACAACACCTTTATTGAAGCCTGCGCAAATATATACAATTCGCAACGGGCAGAAAGAGAGAAAAAGAGGAAAGGGAAGGCGAGTCATCGTCTGTTAAATCCTGCTGCGCATGCGTCAAAAACATTAAAAATACAAATGTAACAATACACATAGTGTATACACAGGCCAAACTGATTAACAAGGAACTTAAGTTCCTTAGGAGTTAATCCTAAGTTAAACCGATAAGGAGCTTATAAGTTCCTTATCGCAAAGAGCTATAGAAGGGGCACTTACACAGGTGGCTCCTAATTGACACATTGAAAAGGCCTCAAAGATTTCCCTGGCCATCTGATTGCTGTACCTTCTCAACACACGTGTGTCATCCAGGAGTGGTGAACAACCACACTTTGCACAATGAACAGCCAGATTACTGCCAGTCTTAATCTTGACACAGTATGCATGCTCACGCAAACGTTCATTAATACAAAGTCCCGTTGGCCCTTTGTAAGTGCAGCCGCAAGAGGTGGGAGTGGGAATGTGGGATACACTACATTTGTATTGCATTCTACAGGCTTGGCGACATGTTGCTTATTGCACAATCCATGTGTTCTGCGGCTCTCGTTCACTTTTTTGCACAACCTTCCCAACTTGTTAGGCGCGGTAAACACCACCTTTAGACCAAGCCGGCCTGCGGCTTTCTTGATGCGATGGGACACACCATGTATATACGGGTCGCAACAATCTTGGTTAAGTCTTCAACCACTTCGCGCTGTATTTTGGGGGAACGAACCTCTTGCAATAAAACTTCCGTCAAGGATGACAGCAGTTGTGCAGGATAGCTACTTGCCTTCAGCCGCTGGACTTGATTGGAGAAGCTGGTGAACATCAAGTGAGGGCAAGAGCGAACGACCGCATTTCTAAGGGCCCCTAGGGCGAAAGAGCGCTTCACCATTTTTGAATGATTGGATGTGTAGGGGAGAAGGTGCTTTTTGGAACGCGGGGCATACATCTGACAAGTATGCCCCTCCTGGAGGTGTAGTGCAAGGCCAAGAAAGCGGATTTGGTCTTTTTCAGGCAATTCCCTTGTGAACGTCAAACCTCGATAAATGCTCCTGAATTTTTCAAAAACTTCGTCGAACAGGCCTGTGACTTCATTAGGGAGGGCAGAAAGTGTCACCAGAAAATCGTCAACATAGTGAAACACTTTCACAGGACCTGTTGTGCTGAGTTGCTCCTGGAGGAGACTATCATAGTGCGCCAACAATAAATCATTCATTATGGGCGCAATGCGGGAGCCTATATGCATATCCCGTTCTTTACACATAGAACTGCTCATTATGCACGACAACGGTAGATCTTAGGTAAACCTGTAGCAGGTCCAGGAAATTGGCGACGTTGGTGCCAACTGCGTTCTGGAACCGGACTTAGCCTATCATTTCTATGCCATCTTGCACAACGGCGAAGAGGTCATCTTGAGGTAGGGAATAATATAAGTTCTTGATGTCTACCGAAAATGTCTGTGCTCTTTTGATGCTTGACTCCTTCAAGAACTGGTCTACCTCTGTCGAGTTGCGTACTAAAAACGGGTCATTTATCGGAGGTTGCTCGAGACCTTTCAGAAGGTAGGACCCGAGGCACTTCTGCCAAGTGCCCACCTCTGAAACAATGACTCTGAAGAGGTTGCCCATCTTGTGAGTTTTAACAGTAAAAAAAGGCGGAAAGGCACATTTCCTTGGAGCGCTTCATCACACTAGCCAACTTTTCTAGACCGGCTTCCTCACTCCTGCCTACGGCGAACTTCTTGGTCTTGGAAGGGTGGAACCCATCGGCAATTTTGAAATTTTCTTTGAGTGCGGATTCTGCGGAAAAGTGAAATTGCCGGGATTGGCATACAACAAAGCCGCCTTCTTTGTCTGACACTAGCAACTTGAAGTCACTACTCCGCAGCGATTCGACGACGCTTGAAACCTTAGGTCGACAGGGACCGGAGGTTTCCAATAGAAGTGCTTCAACACACTCCAGAACTACCCTTTCGCAGTCGGGGGAAGCAGCTCTACTCGCAGCGGTCCTAACAAGGGATAACGCCTCGACTTTGTCAACCTTGGGCGGAACGCAGAACTTAGGTCCCAACCTCAAAACTTTTTCCACTTGGTCCGGAATAATTATTTCTCCCAGTTTGGCAACTGGCTGGCCTGGCGGAGGTCCAGGAGGCTTACCGGTGACTCTGGAACGAGTGGCAACTAAAGGACGTGCTTCAACTGTTGGCGGAAGTCCTGAGCGAGCCTGCTCGGGGACGAATTCCTTGACCACCCCAGTAGAAGCACGTCCTTTAGGAGCCGAATCTGCCTCCAGGTCTCCGACCTCAAGAGGCGGCATAACCTGAGCGTTGGTCCTCAGCAGGCAGGAAAGGGCCTACCAAAAGGGAGACTTGCGGCGGCACGAATGAGCGTTTGATCACGAACGTAAAAAAAAAAATGTCACAGTTTCGCCCTAAGGGTGAAGCAATGAATGCGATAGCAACACAGCAATGTCATACGAAGTAAGGTGAGCGGCTTTCGTAGCAATATGAATTGTAGTAAACATGAGCTGATTAAGTAAGCAGGTGTGCTGCGGCGTAAGTAGACCGACATGAAGAGAGACTCGATGACCACGAGAAGGCGCGTGTGAAACGGTGGTGTTGATGAGAAGCGCTTCCCGTGGGCAGCGCGTGCGAAGGGACACACCTGTAGTGCTGCACTGCCGATCCGGGCAGCATTGCATGTGTAGCGTGCGTTGGAAAATGTGGCCCGACTATTACTAACTGAATGAACAAGCGTGGTGCGAGCGCGCACAAACAAACATGAATAGATCACACTGAATGACTGGAGACAACGACTGTCAAAACGCTGGCAGCGAGCGCATACGCCGCCGCGGCGAAGGTACGTGCGGTCTATCGCTTCAACAGAAACTGAGCGGCGAATGCACGGCGCATAAAGGTCAGAGCCGTGTGGAGATAAGAGACGGTGCGGGTGAGCGAGCGACGAGCGCGGTTGTTGGCAGAGTAGCGTACTGCGTACTGCGTCAAGATTAAGACTGGCAGTAATCTGGCTGTTCATTGGGCAAAGTGTGGTTGTTCACCACTCCTGGATGACACACGTGTGTTGAGAAGGTACGACTATCAGATGGCCAGGGAAATCTTTGAGGCCTTTTCAATGTGTCAGTTAGGAGCCACCTGTGTAAGTGCCCCTGCTATAGCTATTCGCGATAAGGAACTTAAGTTCCTTAGGAGTTAATCAGTTTGGCCTGTGTACACTATGTGTATTGTTACATTTGTATTTTTAATGTTTTTGACGCATGCGCAGCAGGAGTTAACAGACGATGACTCGCCTACCATTTCCTCTTCTCTCTTTCTTCCCGTTGCGAATTGTATACATAACTTGCACGTGACGTCACATCCGCGGGCTCGCTGCCGCCATGCTTGCGAACCACTTGTCTCTAGTCTGACGCGCGCGCGCTGCGAGAATCCGTCAAGCAGTTATTTTCTCTGTGTTGTGACAGGCTTCTATTCGTCTTTTCCGTGGACATGCCAGCATTTCCAACTGCACGGCCCTTTTGCGTGGACTACTTCACACAGTTGATTGGATCTGCGCGTGTACAGTACAAAGAAAAAATTCAACTGTGCGAGAACGTCGATCCCTACACACTGCGCCTGGGAATGGTTGGGTGAAGAGTTTGTCGGCGAGGAGGCTCAGAGAAGACAAAGTGCTCCTACTTGGAGAGGTAAGCGCAGATGTTTCTTTTTCTTTTTTCACTTTCAAGGTATCTCAACTGGTCCGTTTCTCTAGTCGAGTGCGACGAGAGGGGCCGATCGGCACACGGCTGGGATCCCTGTCGCTGCCGCGTCGGCCTCGGCATGCCATTCCTGCAATTCAGCTTCCCGCTTTTCGGCGCGTCGTTTTTCGAGGTGTTGGTGTCGTGAGGGATCCGTGTTAATGGCGCTGTAGACGAGGAGAAGCGACGGAGCCCAGTCAGGGTCCGTCTCGTCGAACAGTTTAGCTGGCTTCCCTAGGAACGCAAAATGAACAAAGTTACAAAACTAACCTTTAGTTATATATCGCCGTTATCACGCGGTAAAAGTCGAAAGAAATTATTTACCTGCAATGAAGTGTGCGCCGCAGACTCGCAGGTTGCGGTTCTCGATGTCTAAGCTGGCACAATGCGCGCCAGCCATAGGCGGCGCCGCTTCGTGCTCAACGCTTTCGTGCGCTCGCACTGGTTCTCCACGATCTTCGGTAATGAAAAGAAGTTGCTGTTAGTCGGGTTTTTTTTTTTTTTTTTCTCCCGTGGCTGTCACTGCGGTTGGAACAACCAAATATCATGCACATGACCATGGTGACCATGGCTTGCAACGACTGTGGGAGAGTGAGCGGTTCATATGCATGGCGGATGCA
Source organism: Dermacentor silvarum (assembly GCF_013339745.2). Classification (NCBI taxonomy): domain Eukaryota; kingdom Metazoa; phylum Arthropoda; class Arachnida; order Ixodida; family Ixodidae; genus Dermacentor; species Dermacentor silvarum. Next base: position 222,014,320 of record NC_051155.1, read on the forward strand.
TATCCCAGAATTCCTTTCACTGACGTCAGTTCAAGGTATCTATATATTTGCGCAGGCTTCAATAAAGGTGTTGTTGGCAGTCAGCGCTTGTCCCGTGTACTCTCTTGTCCGTGTTTTTTGGCGCTGATTTAAATATGAATGATCCGTACCAACTATCTCGCACCCAAACCCTTCTGAGACGTTCTCTCCATCGCAGCCGAACATGTGTGTAACCTCATAATTGAGAAATACTTTAATGAGCCCTAGGTAGTAGGTATTAACCCAGTGATAAATACCGGGGCCGCACGTTTCAGCTTCGCTGGTAAACCATCTTCACGGAGTGGTAGGGCCGACGATTTTTTTCACTCTGGACTAAGTGCCATTTTATAGCATATATTGTTTATCTTGTCAAAAGCCACTAGTGCCAAGTATAGTTAGTCTTTAACAAGGTAAAGATTACCTTTATCAAACGTTTATACATGTACTTGTGTTTCTAACTTGGTTCCACTTCTCAAATGTTAAAATAGGGCCCTACAAAAGTAGATAACTGCGTTTCAGCCTTCTTGAAAGTGCCCGGCAAAAATTTCGATTGAAAAACCCTGCATCGAAAGCGATTAATCGATTAAAGGCTAAAACGATGAACGATTAATCGTTAATCGAATAAAATAATTATTCGACCATCCCTACCCCACTCATGCCCCGAAAAAGATTCCTGGCTGCGCCTCTGGTCGTTCCATCGTCATCATTCCAGCTTCGTCATCCAGCTCTCGTTATACTATCGTCGCCACCATGGTCGTCATTAAATGTCCATGACATTAAAAGTCCTCCTAAATGCACCCTGATTTTATTCCATCCGTCCTTCGCACGTGTCGGAAACCGAAACCTCGTTGCTTGGCTGAGCGCAACCGAATTTCACGTATGGCGAGCAACGTTGATCGTTACCAGACGATGCACCGTTGCGATCCACGATGGCACCTGCTGCCGTAAACAGCGTGGACGAAAGTGGAATGGAAACTGAGAATAATATACTGTATGAACTTCTAACGTACTCAGAATGGCAGCAGGAACCTGAAAAGCTGGTAAGACTGCCTCAAGTTCGTAGGCTGTGCAGGCGTTTCAGTTTAAGTGCTTTCGATAGTCAACAAAAGCGATGTCGTGATCGCACCTCGTTGATGTTCTGTTTTCGGTTACCTCTAGGTACACTGATTATAAACTTTATAAAGCACGCCTTGTTTTTGTGAAGAAAATACATTAAACCTAACAGTTCCGTGCGTGCTGCTGCATTTACCTGTCACGACATTCCTGCCACTGTAATCGGGTGGTTGTAACTGACAATTCAGTGATGGACACCGCTTTCGGGTAGCAAGCACAGCGGGCAAGAAATAGACGCATGTACTGAGCGTTTCTTAGCATTAATGAGGTTAGTGCTAGGTAAATTTATTTACCTGTCAAGGACGAATATGTGTAGAAGAAATATTGGATTGTCGCAACTGAAAACACAGTAACAATTATAAGTTGTGTACTTAGCTTTCAAATTCGGTGTTTTGCTGTTTTCAGAGCCGAGCAGTTGTCGAGAAGTCAGACGATGCTAAGGGATCAGGTATTGTCACCTTCATTCGTTTTTATTGTGTTTTTACTGCAGTGCCTTAATGCCTTAATTCTGGTTCCAAATATCACTTGCTAACCTGGTTCTGTGCTTCATTTAAAGGATTTTGGGGCTGGCTTGGACTGCTGGCCACATCGATGTCCAGTATACCGCCCGCTGTTCAAAGGCTTCGCTCTTTCCATATGGAATGGCATTTTGTCGTTGGAGGGTGAGATGTTGCATTCGTTGCTCATTTCGATGGCAGAATAGTGACATATGCCCGTATAATGACAAATAGACGCTGCTCATGGTCGCTATGTAGCGATCCCTATTGTATGACTCCTTATGCAATACCCCTAAAATAGAGTTTTAAGGAAGTAAACTGAACTGAACTGCACTGTATTTGTGACATTGTTCACATATTGCATGCGATTTTGCAAATTCTCAAGAAAAATATGTGTACTTTCCATTCGGGCATTGTATCTTTGTTGGCATTACGATCAAGGCACAGGAAACATGTTGCTAAAATATGTTGGCCACACAACCAACACTTCCTGCACCTCTGTTGGCACTGCATCACATTGATGCTAAGGGATAAGTGAGAACATCTCCGCACACTGCAAATGCGAAGGTGTTCTCACTTATCATAAATTTGGAAGACACAACAGCTCCCTTATTCGGTTTGTAGCATTCCACTCACCTGATTTTGTAATGTTGCACTCACTTAATTCACAAGCATGTTAGGAATCCTGTGCTGTCGTCCGTATATGTGTTATAAACTGGCTAAATTTGGGCTGCCAGTTTTAGTAATGCTTATCCTGCTGCTTGTTCCTGATTCTTTCAGAGACGGCAAAGTTCTGGCCATTCTACAAGACCAGTGTGTGGAGATTAGGCAAGTAGAATAAAGTAGCTTTCCCGTTTTCTATACCCATCACAAAATATGCTTTATGCAGGTCTTCAAGGGACGAGTATGCAACTGTCATTGGGCGTGGAATCGGTGAGTGTGTCCTCAACACAGTTGTGTATTTGTTAAGTGATGGCATGCGAACTGAATTTAGTAGTAGAAGATATTGTTGATGTCCCTAGCAATTCTGCAGTTTTGTCTGATTTTAGGGTCTCTCGATGAATCAGTGAACTTATAGGGTCCCGTCTCATGTGAATTTCATGTACTGTGAAACTGGGGCAGTCTGACGGCCTCTGCCATGTTTCACTTTTTTGCCTGCTTACTTCTTTCTTGATATCTAAGCATTATGTTATGTGTAAACCATATCACATTTGACAGCACACTATGCATGGAGCACTGCCACTTATACCATGATTAGCTGAGATTGCCTATAACCTGGATATGGTTCAGTGTAGGTTGTTACATTGTTCCTGAGTAAAGCTTGTCAGCATATATATCTGTACTGCATTGAAATGTCGCATAGCAGAATAGCTGCCATCCAGATTCACTGCTGTCCCTGTCACATCGAAGCCTTGTCTTATAGCCATTGGTTTTGCATTTGACAAGAATAATTGTGGAACTGCTAAAGGTTCCTGCACTCTGTTATCAGAAAATTACATAGTGGCTCAAACTTGCATCATTATACTGTTATGGCCAAATGCAATCTTGTTTCTAAGTGGTATTTAGGCATTGGAAGTGACCTGACTATTGTCAGCTGTAAATTCCATACCACAGTCAAATCTGTTATATGTGCTGTTGTTACTTTGGGTCTTAATCAGTGTGCCAGACAAAATTATTTAATGCCCACCATACTTTGATTCAAATCAAAAGGTACAGCTCTGTCTCAGACTATGAACAAAACTGCAACCATGTGTGCAAAAAAAGTCAGACTGGACAATACAGAAAAGGTGAACAAATTAAAATTTTTAACCAAAATGCAGCATTTTGTTTATTTCTCTATTTCATTCACTGTACATTTGTTACCTGCTATATTTCCATGTTATACATTTGTAAGCTTTGGTTTGGGGTGCATAGCATTTTGCAAAACCACAGCTGTCACCATTGTGCCTGTTTTCCTTTGTTCAAAAATTGTCTGTTTTTAACTTTGCACATTTGTCTGTCCCATGTTTCTTTCCATGTGTGCCATTTTAAATTGCATTGCATATTCAATCAAAGGTAAACATTCGGCAGATATCTTCCTACCTGGATTGCTCATTGCTACTGACTGAACTATGATATACAGGCTATAATTTGTTGGTGGCCAAGCTTGGATTACAATATACAGTATAGACCACTTCTAACGTAACCGCTTATAGTGCAGGACCGGATATAATACAATCTTTTCAGACTCCCGTTAATTTCCCCATAGCACTCCACGCGTATCGCTTATAGTGCAGTTGCGGGACACGATATGTCGGTGACAGTGTTGCTGCTTGGAAGTTCGGCAGTCAACCTAGACAGCAAGCGCTCCCCTCAAGCCACAAATACCGTATTTAATCGAATCTAACGGCCACTTTTTTTTTCCGATAAAACAGGTCCAAAAATTGCGTGTGCGTTAGAATCGAGAAGACACTAATTCTGTACCATATAGCCATCGGCATTTCAAAATGGCCACCTCGCACGCGCGTCGAGCCTAGCTACCGTAGCTTCCTCCATGGTCTGCAGTACACGTGCTTAGGCAATAGTCTACCGTCTGTCTTCACGTTCTCTGCGTCTGCTCTATCAGCATGAAGTACCGAATTCATCATGCCGCATTTAAAAGGAAAGTGATTATGTGTGCGGAGACGAATGGAAATCGGGCCGCATCACGGGCGTTCGGAGAATCTGAAACTTGCGTTCAGGACTGGCGCAAACAGAAGGAGAGGATTTTCGCCAGCAAAGCAATGCGGAACAGTTTCAGTGGACCGAAGCAGGACGTAATCTGCGACGATCCACTTCGGCGATACGATCGCCTTGGCCCTATCTTGAAAGCAATCTGCGATGGGGAAAGTCTGCCGTGCACCGTGTTTTCGCCGCTTATAGGTCACGTTGAAGCGAGAGGCATGATAGCACGAAGGTCAATTCGCTCGCCGCGCTTTGTCACTCGAGCGTTTTGACAGTTTGTTTCCGCGGTCAACGTTAATTTATTTCAGCGGTTGTTAATTTATTTAGTAAGCGAATACAGAACCTAGAGCATGGTGACAGCGACGGCAGGAATGCGCCTGGAGTGTCCATTATCGCATTAAAATAGTTGTTTTGGTTACAGTGCGGTACCGCTTATAGTGCGGATATTCGCGACTCCGGCGACTTACATTATAAGCGGTCTACACTGTAATTGGAAGTTGACATTAGGAGGGAGGGTAAATTGGTAGCAATGTTTCAGTGCTGGTGTGTGTTGGGTCGTGCAGTGCCCCGGGATCCCATGCCTCAGTGGAGACGCATCGCATGGTCTCCCGACTGCAGCTTCCTGGCCGTTGCCCTGAGCACTGGGCGCGTAGAGTTCTTTGATACTGTGGGCAGCACCCTCTTCCACATCCCAGAGGTAAGTGCAAAAGGGTGCTTCACTGATGCACAGTAGAATGACTGTTGTGTGCGACCTTTCATTGTTCTTCCTCACTGGAAATGCAGTTGAACCACAATATAATTAAACGCAGATATAATGAGGTAAAGCTATGATCTCTCTCACCAATATCAGCGTTTAATGATAAATGCTTATATCAAATATAACAAAGGTATTTTCATGTCGAATGGCCACTGCATTAAGCGAGGTTCAACTATAGCTGGTTAGCAGCACAGTCATGAATTGTGTGCATTGGTTTACTGGCGATGGAAGTGCCAAACGGAATAGTTCAAAATAGAAACATGCTTTGATGACACAATGTAAGTGCAAACAAAAGAGCAGTGGAAAGTAGAAACTTGTCACAGTCACGTGTGACTTATTCTTAAGCAAGTGTGGGAACAGGTGTACACAAAGCGCAGCAAGGATGCGAGGATAACTCACTGCAGAAGCAAACATTAAAAGTATGCAGCGTCAGTGCAACGAGAAGAGGAGTATGGGAACACACGTGTACACACAGATGCATGTTGAACCAGGAATGGCCATACATGAAAGTCTGTGCAGAGCGCCTAGAACCACACCAGCCTACTGTTTAGTGACATGTGGCAGGAGCCGTCCTAGAATAAGAGAGTAGCACGTGATCTTGCAAGATAGCACTGGTCACAAACGGGCAAACACAAAACAGCAAGAATGATGAGTCAATGTGCCAACAAGTTAACACAGAGATTTACAAGGAGAAAGGTACCGTATTTTCGCGCGTATAACCCACACCAAAAATTCGAAAAAGTTAGCGGTAAGTTGGGGGTGCGGGTTATACGCGAATTTTACTTGGAGGTGTGGCGTCACGGCAGCACGGTGCACGCTGCAGTGTAGCCACACCTCGAGGCAAAGCTCTCCGCCATTTAGTTTCATTATCTCCTAGGGAATCCTACCCTCTCCCCACCACTGCGTCTTGAAGATCCCTTCTCCCTCCATCATGGTCGTCCGTTCTCCTCCTTTTTACGGGTCGACATTTTGCATATAGCGAATAATTCACGCGGTGCCGGCGAACTCGTACGTCACCCGTTCCCACAGTTCATGCGAAGCGCTTCGCGATACGACTGATAGCCAAATCGCCGTTGCCCATGCGAGTGCTGCTCCAGCTGCACTGTCATCCTCTGTCGCGTGAATGCTAGCTGCGCCTGCGAAGTGATCCGATTTGTGTCAGATGTCATGTGACTGATTTGTTCGCAATGGCGTCCGTCGTGTGAATCCAGCTTTATCAGCATCGCCGAAGAGGGGGGAACAGCGCCGCTGGTCGATGATACGATGATGTGGACGAGTCATGTATCTGTGAATGAACTTCTTTTGCAAAGATTTGAGCGTTGTTGCATGCAGTTATTACTGCGGGTTATGCGCGCGGATATTTCTTTTTCTTTCCCCGCTGTTGTAATTGGGAGTTTGGATTATATGCAGATGATTTATTGGCGCAGGTATACATCTTCCCATTGAGGTTCAATTGTTGATGCATTCCTTCTTAGCTTCTAAGTGACTATAGGTGTGTTTTGATGCTTCAGAGATGAATGCAGGTGACAGTATCTTAAGGTGATGCACTTTATGAAAACAGCTTTTGACGAGTACTATACCACATCTATACAATCAATAAAATCTTTGGGACTGTGCAAAAGCTCAGTGGGCCATAGATTGTTTAACAGAATGGAAACATCAGAGAAATTGAATGGCAGTAATTGCCATAACTTGTATATTGGAGACTATCACTAATTGCATCTTTGTGGTTCCAGCAAACAGTCATCTGCTCTAAAAATTAAAAAATCCTAGAATCCTTGACAACCTATTTCACTCACTGTGCTAGTCCCGCTTTTCTTTTTTTTTTATATACTTTCTGCTGTGGATATTTAAGTCACAACATACTAAGTGTCCAGGGGAATTCGGGAGATGGAAATTGAAGAAGACAAGTCCACTTGTCGAAACGTTGGCTCCTGCTCTCACCTTGTTCTCGTGTTGCTCATCAACATACTAAGCGTGTAGCATTTCGAAAGTGCATACTAACTGGTAACAGATCGGCAGTGTGAGCTAAAGATAGACAAACAAGATGACAGGACAAGTGTCTTCCCTGTCCTTAATTTTTTTCTCTCGCACTGTTAATCGGTTAACATGAGTTACCAATTAGCCCTAGCCCATACTTTGTATATTATCATGATGAAATGTGTTAGGCATATATAATCAAATATAAGTTGGGTTGTGGAGTGGTCATTGCTCGGCATTTCAAGTATGTGTGGCATTTCCTTCTTGTTACAGCCAGTGGTGCAGATTGAAGGTGTTCTACATGACATCAGTTATGCCATGGCTGGCATACTCTTCACCGAAGCTCGAGTGCACAAGACTCAGTGGTTAGTGTTGTCGTTCTTTCTTCCATATTTGCTTTTGCATTGCTAAAGATGCAGCATAGTTTTTATTTTATACAGACATACTCTACACAAATGCAGGAATTAAAGCTCTAATACCATGTTAAGGTTATGCATGCAACACATGCAAATCAAGTTGTTTGCTAGTAATGGGAGCTTTTTCTTCTTTCCTGAGTGATGCAGGCCAAGTCAGCAAAGATCAACCAATGTTTTAAAGTGTATGTTGTAGTCACAGTTGCACACTTAACAGTGTCTTGCCATTATTAGCTGGAGGTTCTAGAATTATCCTTTTGATGTGTTTGTAATTTTTTCCACAGGTCGTACGAGTTCATTACAGTCAACTACAGGGGCGAGCTTAAAAGCTACCTGCTCAGGTATGATAAAAGATGTTTCTTCCCTTTCTTGTATTCTTATTGCAAATTTTATTAGTGTTTTTTACTGTATTATGTGCTTGATATAACGCATTACTGTGTCGGTGTCATAATATTGCTCTAGCCCCTGCTTCTGTAGAATTACCGAGTGGTTTTGAACAATTTTTCATGCGGGGAAACAAGAAATTTACTGTAAAAAAAAATAATTTGTTTGAGTTGATACTAATGCACAATGTAAAAAAAAAAAAAAAGCTAGAAAACAAGGTCTCAGGGATAGTGGACAACATGAGCACGGAGTTTCTACTAGAGGTTTATTAGTAAAAACGGAACATGCAAGGTGCTTTCCTTTTTTTTTAGACTATACAGATTTTTTATAACACAGCTTTGAGCTTGGCGAATGTGGCATTGTTGCAAAGGGGTGATATGGTGAGGCGTACATAATTAGCCGTTAATAATGTAACCTTGTGGTGATTAATTAAAAATTTGCTAATTATCTTTTTTTAGAACCTTGGGGGAAGTTAAACATACAAACAACTGCCCCTAAGATTCTAATAAAAAGAGTTCATTTATAAATGTTTCTGAATAAGTCATCAGAGTAATATTATTATGGCAGTAAAGTATGACCGCCTCACCTAGCAGCTCCTCCGCAAAAAACGCCCTGTTTGCTACAGCCATTGCCTTTCTATAAATAGTCTGCATAGCTAAAAAAAGAAAAACATTCTATATATAAGCACACTTTAAGCACACAAAATATTTCTTTCAGAGTTGACAAGCCAAAATGAGTGTTAACTGTAAATGGCATTGCACTAAATGTTGACAGTGTTATGGCACATAATATCATGCTACTTACTGCTGTCCCTGCTCGACGCTGAGAGCAATACTGCTAACTGTATTATTTATAATTATGTAATGCAGCTGACAATGTAATTACCTGTGCATCTGCAAGCATTGTGGGAATGCCTGGCTGTAGTACTTATTATTTGTTGAGGTGCCTGTAGCTTCCACGATGCTGCAGAAATATTTTGGGAGGAAGTACATAAGTGCTGCAAAGGATGAAATTTTTTACAAGAACCTATTTTTCTGATTTTTCACACATCTTATACTGTCCGCACTTCCCACAGCAGACATTTTGGGCCTTGGCAGCTTCATTCTTATGGCCAGCGAATGCAAGAAATGCTCATGTAATGTGCAGTCTAAGTGCACAACACAGAACCCCAGGTTGTCAGAAGTAATCCTGAGCCCACCAATACAGTTGTCTCATAACCCTCGAGTTGTGTTGGGGCATTAAATTCAATCAATTAGACACTCAATCAGTCAGTATCCAGCAGCCCATGAATAATCCCGTGAACAATTTGCATTCTTTGGCATACACGATCATGTATCACGGCACATCCATCCACTCCAGGAAAATTATTATCCACAAGCTAATCAGAATGCTCAGACTGACCTAAAAACATGAAATGTCGAGTTTGTGAATTAGAAAGATAATTGTTCACAGAACATTTTGCTCATTTTCTGCCATGTGAACAGCCCATCTGACGGCTACCGAGACAACCACAGCGTGAACCTGGCATCCTTCTACTCGAAGGGAGTGACCAGCATCCAGTACCACCCCTCTCACCAGGTCCTCTTTGTGGCAGGCCGCTCGCCGGTGCCCCAGGCAAATGGCAGTAACGGTAACCGCGGCTCAGCCCTGGAATTCGGCATCACAGCCTGGCGGTTTCTCTCGGACTATCCCCACTACAAGCTGGTGACAACACTCAGTGATGACATGCTGGTAATTCATCCAATGCAGTGTTTATCATATATTGTTATTTTCTGAGTTTATTTTATATCTTTATTCACTTATATTAAACCGATATAGACATAGTATGGTTGACTTTCCTAAATTTCACATTGGCTGTTTCCACCCGCCGTTTAATTTACCTGTGTTCAAGTAGTGCCCATGCTTGTTGACAGTTCTTTTCATTTGAGCAATGATAATTCGAAACAATTTTGAGTGTCCTGTTGGGGTCAGATTAATAGAACTCAAGGGAAGTAAGCATGCTTGCTCATCTGTAATGAGACAGCCCATTTAACAGTAAACAAATGTCCCATGTCAAAATTGCCTCTTCTTTCCTGTCCAACTTCCCCCCCCCCCCCCCCCCTTTGTAGCGCATGAACCCACGGCGGTTTTTGAAGAAAATGAGCCTCTACTACAAGCAGTCTGAGGTAAGTGTCAACCTGTTTGATTCATTTGGTTTGATATGGAAGGAATTGGTTTACACTAACTGTTGTTACTTGGATGCAACAATGTGTTGAAGCCATTACCATATTGCATTTGCCCCTTTCTATCTGCAAGTACTCTGTCATTTCTTTACATAGTCCTGTGGCTGCGTTCTTAAACATTTACATTCACTGATGTCATTTCGTGCATACATCTGGTGGTCAGAGAAGCTCAAACAGATTAGGGCGGACTTAACCAGTGTCAGCACTATTTTTACTGCTTATGGTTGTAAATGACATCACGAGTATATGTTCGGAAAAACTTCTGGAGTTTTTTTTAGCTAAAGAAACAATATAAAAACTCTCTCTATACTCGCATCATTGCATAGCTCGTACAATCGACTTCCGTTAATTTGATGGGACCGACGAAACTGGTCGAATTATCCGGCGCGTGGTATTATACAAAAATAGAAACACTGAAACCTGTCATTGATTCACTTGCAAGTATCTGCCTTTAAAATTAGCTTTGCTTTATTACAGTCGTGCTATGTGGTGAAGCTTACCAAGCTGGGAAAAGTGCCTTTGTTATGGGACATAGCACTTCTTCCTTAATTAACACATGCACATGCACCGTCTCCAGTTACAGTACAAGCACTGAGATACCTAATACGTTTACTGTAGGCCTTCAGAGTTTTAGATAGACCTTGGCCCCTCGACGTCCCCTTTCAGAGTTTTTCATCTTACCGCCTTCCTTTTTGCTAGCTTTCCCAAAACACAGATGGCTTTTCTCCACTTCTCAGTGTGTATAATTAAGGAACGGGTTCTAGGCTCCGTTAACGGTCTCATATGTGTGAGACGCATAGTGGGCGAAATGAGGCTCAAATCAACACACAAACGTAAGAAACAGCTCTGAATGGTTGCCAGTATGCTTATTTAGTGTCTAAGTGCTCTTACTGTGACCGGAGAAGGCGCGTGCACGCATGTATAATTAAGGAACACACATGATGTCCCATGACAGTGGCCCCTTTCCATTCTTGGTATGCTTCACCACATAATACAAATGTATTGCGGCGAAGCTGACCAATCAAGGTGTAATTATTTGGCGAAGGCCAGTTTTGAGATTGAAATAACGAAAGTTTAGGCCCATAGAAATGTATGGGCGCCTGCCGGACCTACGGTTGAGATCGAATTAACCAAAAAATCAAATTTACCGGAGTCAAAATAAGGAAAGTCGACTGTACTAAAGTTTCTAGGTTGCTTTAAGCAGTGAATGGCGTTCTCATACCACTTACAAAACCATTACTTCCAGCTGATGTTGTTATTTAAATGTCCCACGCACTTTGGAGCCACTGAAGCACATTACAAAGAAAGCATAACGATGCACGCCTCCTTGCAGTATGTCAAAGTAATGTACCATATTTTATCGCATATATCCTGCACCCATAAGTACAGTTAATAGCCCTGAAATCTTTATATAAAATACTGCGAACAATGATTGGCACATACCAGAGCCCTAGAAGCTGGTTGTTGAGTCATAACGTACATTAATGTCCTCACTCTTGCTGCCTGTAGAAGCATGGTGTGACTTCACGGCAATACAGTTCAGTGCCATGAAGCCACACTACACTACATCAGATCTTCACTGCAAGGCTGAGCGACCTGCTGTGAAGCCAAGCCACAATGTAAAGCAACATTTGCCTGCAATCAGCACCAGCATGTTGTAAATTTCTAGATTTACGCATGGTAATACTCATGAAAATGCAGTATGCTGCACCATGTCATATTGAAGTAATGCCCTAAGTGTATGAAATTGGAGTAACTCCCAAGTGATAATTCGAGTCAAGAGTTTCATAAACTTGAGTCATTCCTTGATGTAATTTGATACATTGCAGGATACAGTGTACCAGCTCAGCATTTCCCCGTCAGGAACCAAAATGGCCGCTGCTCATACCTCAGGAGCACTTTCCGTCTGGGCTGTCCCTTCCCTTACGAGGATCAGCCTTTGGCAGCTTGAAGACATGGTATGGAATGCACTCTGATGTGCAGATATGAACGTCCATCTTTTGCATCGCCTTCTCTGTTGGAAAAGATATGGAATGGCTGCTCACAATGAGCACATTGTTTTTTATTTTTTTTTTGCTTGCTTGCTTGCTTGCTTTTTGGTTTGTTGGTTGGTCGGTTGGTTTGTCTGTTTTTTTTTTTTTTTGGCATGCTTTCTATAGTGCCATTTAGTGCCTATAGGAAGTACGAGCTGTGTTCAAAAAGTATCAAACCTTGTTCTTTCCCACGTAAACCAATGAACTGCGGGAGGCTTCCTTTGGTGGAGATATGGAGGGGACATTCATGCGTATGCGTGAACTTCTTCCACCCACAGTAAGCAGTCAATTTCTGGCAGTTGGCCTATGAGTGAGGACATCTAGTTAGCACTTGCCGGATTTCAGTAAGTTGTAAAATGATGAAACAACATGAGCAGCAATATTGCATTAAATTTTGCTAAATGCTTGAAGATACCCAAGTGGAAACCATTCATAAGGTTCAACAAGTTTTCTGGGACGATGCCATGAGCACCTCACGGATAAAGGAGTGGTGCAACCACTTCAAGGATGGCCGCACATCAGTGGACAGCGAACTGTGTTCTGGCAGACCCTCAACAAGCCAAAAGGAGAAAGTCATTGAACAAGTGTGGACTTTGGTCATGGAGGACTGTCGCATCACAGTCCGAGAACTTTCAAATGAGATAGGAGTAAGCATTGGATCAGTACATTAAATTTTGACCGAGGATTTGGGCGTGAGGAGAGTGTCCATGAAATTCGTACTGAAAGTGCTAACAATGGAGCAGAAACAACTCTGTCTGGAAATCACACAGGACCTGCTGGACAATGCAAACAGTAACCCCAACTTTCTGAACGCCGTGATCACAGTGGTGGGTTTATGGGTACGACCCAGAAACCAAGATGCAGTTGTCACACTGGAAAGATTCGACATCCCCGAGGCCAAAAAAAGCACGGCAGGTCCACAGCAATGTCAAGGTCATGTTGACCGTCTTCGACTCCCATGGGGTGGTGCATCATGAGTACGTACCACATGGCCAAACCATCGCAAAGGAATACTACCAGGAGGTCCTTCGTCGCCTTCGTGATGCTGTGAAGCGCAAACGACCGGATCTGTTGGCAGCAAAAATGTGGCAGCTCCATTATGATAATGCAGCCACCCATTCTGTGCATCTGATTCAGACTTTCTTTGCCAAACACAACATTCCTGTGGTTCGTCAGGCTCCCTACATCCCCGACATGGCTCCGTGTGACTTTTGGCTATTTCCCAAGCTGAAAATGCCGCTGAAAGGAACCCGATAAGTCAAGAGAAGACATCACGCAAAACGCGACGGCCCGGCTGATCACCATTCCAAAAGATGCGTTCCAGACGTGTTTCTAACAATGTCGGGAATGCTGGGAGAAGTGTGTGCATTACCAAGGAGACTACTTTGAATTAGGGTTTTGGATTAGGGTTTTGTACTTCCTAATCAATCAATGTATTTCTGCTGACCAAAGGTTGGGTACCTTTTGAACACACCTTGTAAGTAACCAGTCCACAGAAAGACGAGATAACAGCGGAACGAACTGCAGCTATGTGTCGCTGGTATAAAATCATGTTCCTTTGGGTGGATAATATTGTAACGTTGTAGTGACGTTAAAAAATAAGACGGTGGCACAACTACGGCTCATGAAACTAACTCTTTATTGGGCCAACTTATGCCCACTAAACAGCTAATATTCCAGCACAATGATAGCAGCCAATACAGGCGGCAATCATCAAAATCTGATCTGCGTGTCAAGCGCATTGGCATTTATACATGACTCGTCAAAGGTTCCAGCGTAATCGCTGGTGCCCACGTGTCTTACAGAAGGTACTACACAATTCGTATCGTGCGTGATATCTGATTGCTCAATTTTCAGTGAGAAAACAGACAATGCATAGAACCTGCAATAACATTCGAGAAACTTCTGATACAGAAAGGCATGTCTTGCGCTGAGCAATAACTTAACAGTTGTGATGCGGTGAAATGTGGTCACTGGATAAACAGGTGCATGTGCCAATATAGTGAGAAATGTGCACAAAGGATGTCAGGCACTAAATTACCGTATTTGATAGGTGCTGTGTACTACAGTTAAACCTGGATATAGTGAAATTGACAAATTCCCGAAAAACTTCATTATAAAGAGGATTTCGTTATATGCAGGTTCGACACGAAAATTTGAAAAAGAAACGCGTACCGTATTTACTCGATTCTAACGCACCCTCGAATGTAACACGCACCCGTTTTCGTTGAAGCGCTCATTTTTGGAATGTCACACCAGGTACTGGATGCGTGGACACGTGTCGTTTCACACAAGTGCGAGGCGTCGGAAACGAAGAGCGAGCGACACGATGGCGTCGTAGCGTCGTATAGTGTCACCTAGTGTCAGGTTAGTGATGTGAAGTGCAGAGACTTGCGCAATAACCAAAGAGTGGCGCTGCCAGCGCGTTGAAAAAAAAAACATTTTTTTTTTCTTCGGCAATATCAACTGGAAAAGGCGAGTGCCGGCTTGGCGGGCTAGTCCAGTTGCAGCAGGCGGCAGGATCAGGTTTGAATGAAGGGAGGGGGAAAGGTCACGCACGCGGCGGCAAGATCGCCGGGTCGAGGGATGCAGGCCCGCCTCGCGCACGCTCGCACGCACGTACACGTGCGCTCGCTCTCGCCTCACAGTCGCCATGAATTCGAGCGCGCCAAGCACGGCACCACCGCTTCGTATTCCGTCGCGGTGGAGAAGGTGCTTCCGGTTGCTGCTCGCGCAATAATGACAAAATTTGGGGCGAAATCTCAAGGTTGTCGGCTTTCCCGCTGCCACTTCCTTACGTAGAGGTCTCAAATACATGTGCTTCTACGGAGTAATGGCGGGGAATAGAAAAACTTCATTATATCCAGAAATTTGTTATATGGAGGTTTGTTATAAGCAGGTTTAACTGTATATACAGTCTTTTACATGTAGGAAGTGTGCTAAAAAAAGAGCAACCTCATTTGAATAATACTGTGGCTAATATGTTTTTATGATGCAAGATTTCATGATGCCCTATAGTAGCTCTGTAATGTGGGAAATAAATATAGCTGAAGCCCCACTTGTACACGCAGCCCAAGTTTGACCACCTAAACCCTCAGGCGCACAAGCTGAACAAGCGCCGCTACTTTTCACTTCGTCCGGAGTCAACGAACCTCACCATTTGTGACATGAACTGGTGGTCTGATGACGTAAGTAAATGTTTTATTCATTTGACTGTATAGACGCAGTAACTGTTGCGTTCTACACCTGAGGCATAAGGTTGCATGTACAATTCTCGGACACTGCGGTGCCATTGTAATGGAAGTGGAATGCATGTACGCTGGTATGCTGAGGCTTGTATGAACATTAAAGAGCCCCCGACAGTCAAAGTAAATCCAAAGGCCGCCACTGCGGTGTCTGTCATAATCATTGCATCGCTTTTAAATGGTAAACCATGTAAATCAATCAATACTTCACTGTTTTTATCTTCTGTAATGCACTGGTAGAACTCATCTTCACGTCCATAATTCACAATTTTGCTCTGCAGATAATTCAAGTGTTCAGTAAGCTGCTACTGCAAGTTGCTCTTGCTGAGGATTCATCATTTTTGCGACCAGAATACACATTTCGAGTTGCAAATAAACAAATATTCTTTTTGCTATAACCAGTATTGCATCAGATCTTGCAATTTCAGCTTCGTTATAGCCATAGAAAGCTCACAGATACAAAACAAAGCATGGCAAGCTACATATTAAGTTTACTCATCCCATAACTGTTAGATTAATTCATTTTTCTTCTGCTAAGTACTGTAGGAGGCAACAGGGATGAGATGAATGCTGAATATGAAGCAGACGCGAAGTGACACAGGGGAGCGCAACCCTGTGTCACTTGTGTTCATTATATCGAGGTCTGACTGCGCACGTTAGATTTCCCTAAAATAAGTAGAGTGCAGACAGTGAAAAATGTGTCTCTGATTGTCTTTTCTTTTTCCCTAACACTCTGGCATAGTGAAATAAAACGAACACCCGCCAATGAAATACTCTGGCAGTGCACCCACATCAGTAAATCAGTATGGCATTCCTGCCTGCGGCAGCAGCATTCCAGTAGGAGCAGAATGCAAAAGTACTCATATTCCACTGTGTTTCTGTACACATTAACAGAAAACGTGATCACAATTAAACTGGGTCCCTCTAATACGGCTTCCCTCGTCACCCACTGTGCAGTTTTGAGACGTTAAGCTCTTTAATCTTTTTTGCAGTGCCTGATTTTGGCTCATCACTCGGGTGCTGTCAAGGTGGTCTCTCTCCTGTCTCGGCGAAACCTTCTGGGTGATAGCCCAGAGTGGTTTGAGTTTTCACCAGAGGTGTCTGGACTCTTCGATCGGGGATTTCTTGCCCTTGAGGTTAGTCCTACTTCCACAATACATAATACAGTCAACTCTCGTTGCAACGGACCCTCATAGTCCGACAAAAAGTGTCCGTTTTATCTGAGGTCCGTAATATCCGAAACGCCTCACTTCCGAAACTTTGGTTGTGATTTCTAACAATGTTATTGCAAAGAGCGAGTGACGTACGTCCAAAGTAAAAAACAAACAAAAAAAGGTCGCAGTTTCGCCCGAAAGGCGAAGCATCGATTGCAATAGCAAATTAGTAGACAGCTATACAAAGTAATGATAGTAGTTTTATCAGCTGTTTAAAGTAAACATTTGCTTCCTAACTAAATTAACAAGCACGGTGTCACGCGCGCACAGGTAAACATGAACACATCTCGCTCGATGACCACATAAACTCGCTGTCGAAATGCTGCAGTCAGGAAGCGCGGCAGCAGCAGCGAGCGAATTAATAATCGTGCTGTCTCTCGCTTCAACGTGAACTAAACGTCGAAAACACAGCGCATATGAAGCTGCCGTTACTGAGCGCACTTTGTCCTTTCAAGACAAGATCGCTTTCAAGATACGGCGCTCACGCGATTGCGTCGTAAGCAGTAGCCGCTGGAGTAAACCCCCCCCCCCCGTGCCTCGCAGGTGAAAGAGACGGTGCGCTTTCGCCCCACCTTCCTTCCTCGTGGGTGCGCGTGAGTTTGAGGCCGTGATTGTTGGCTGACCCAGGCTGTTGTCAGCCCGTGTCGACACAGCAAAAGTATGCTTTACACGCCCGATTTTGAAAAACATTTCCACTAATTTCATCTGCTGTAGCCGATAGTCCGTTGTAGTGCGGTCCATTAAAAGTGAACTTTGTTGCATTAATAAAATAGGTAGACCAAACTAAGGTTGAAATATGGTCCGTTGTATCCGAAAGTCTGTTGTACGCGGGTCCATTTTAACGAGCGTAGACTGTACATCTTCAGTACGGACATCTTACCTTGCATTGCGAGTTTATTGTGGACTTCCTTGAACAGTAAACTGCACATAATACACTTTTTGGGACCCAACAAAGTCGTTGAAGGGTCCCGAACAATTCTAACATCATTAAAAAAAAAAGTTTAATGGGAAGTACTTGAAACAAGGATAAACGGGAGACGGTCATATGTAGTGTCTTTGTTTACTTTATTGTGTCATTCCACATATGCTGAAACTGTGCTGGCTACTCAACTGACTGCCATTATATAATCATGCAAGTACTGATGTCCAACAGTGTTACAATGATTCTCCAGTTTTTTAACACAACAGCATGGCGACTCAAGTTTCAGGGACTTTCAGTTATTTTCAGCATGACATAGTTGCTCTTACTCTTCTGGCTCTGTTACTTAAACACTTCGGTATTCTTGAACCTAACTTTTATAATAAACCTTTCGGGCCTAGCTTGCTCTTTTCCGTCTGTAGCATGAACCAGGACAGATCACGCGCATGATTGACATACCACATTTTACTCAGACCTACCGAGTGGTGCACAACCAGCCACACAATTACCCCCAAGATGAGCAGGCCTCGTACTTAAGTGCTCGCATCTAGGCGATGCACTTGTGCCTACACAGATAACAATAACGAGCTGAGTGCAGTGAGGCATTCATGAGGCAGTACCCTACAGCCTTCCGTGCTTGATCTGTGGTCCAAAGCTTATTAGTTCGGCTATGGTTACCACATACCAATTTGAATGCTATGATAATTGACTGTGCTGTATTGTTTTGCATCGCTTGACAAAGAAGCTTTATTAGAAGTGTGAGAAAGCTGTTGGAATGTATTTTTATTGCATCGAACTTGTTGTGACCAAGAGTACTGCACACACAATGCTAATCTTGTCTCCACCGTTTAAGACTTTCCTGTCTGTGCCTCTTCCCATCGATAGCCCACTATAAATGGTTACAAAATTGTAATTTGCTGCTTTCCATGCACATTCAGACAGTTAGCACCATTTATTGGTTTACTTAGGAACTATTTAGGCAGTTTCAGCTTTCTTTTTCCACCCCACACTGATTTTTAAGGCGCCTCTAGAGCAGGGCTGTGGTCGGTATGATGAGGACTCGTAGTTTCCAAGATGGGGTTGGCATTGCGCGCCACTCATGCCCAGAAATGTTGCACTTTACCAATTCTAATGCATCTGCGTGGGAGCTTTTGGACTTTGAAAGCAGCACGGACGCTTATAACAACTTCGGTTCTTCAGATTTCAGAACAGAGTTTCGCTTTCTTCGCCGAACCGCTTCGAAGCTGCCATGTGCCGATGTAAAGGTATCCTGCGTGTTCTAAAGTTCACAGTTCTTATCTGCAGGGTGTTAACATTCTTTGGTTGGGATCGTTTGCCGGCAGCTGCGCAAGAAGTTGAGTTTCGTGTGGAAAGACTGCCAGGAGTCGACCTTGGCATCGCGTTAGGGCTAGTCGCTAGAGTGAACGTTTTCTTTTATATCCCAAGAAATTTTTTACATAGGAAGACAATATTTGTTGGAACATTGCACAGATTCTTCATGATGAGAATGTATATTCTTAATAACTTTTAAAGGTTTTTCTATGCAAAGCATCAATGACGTTTTTTATGTAATTTCTTTTTTCTGCAAAATGCTTGTTTAGGTATCTCTTTCAAAATTTTTTTAATAAACATGCTTTTTGGGACTAGTGCAGTCGGAAAGAAAATTTCTTCCTCTTCAATTTGATACTATACACTTCAGTATGAAGCATGCTCTGTGATAGGAAAAAAGTACTTACAAGATTACCCGAAAACTGCTGCTTTTCCCACTGTCAGGAAAGTGTCAATTCTAGCTGTTGCATCCCTTTGAGTTGTATTCACACGTGCTGCTAGAAAGTGTTTAAATTGCTTTATCTATCAAGGGTGTAGTTTATATTTACATAAGTTGTGTAGCATGTCGAATTTTTTCAAGCATAGAATCTAACAGCTTTTTGGCAGCAAGGACATAGCGCACAGCACATGTGTGCGTAGATGGAGCAAAACACCTAGCAACACAAATCTCGCGTGCCATCATTTGCGTCATAGTTTTGTGCAGTCACGTGACCAGCTGTGTTTGCAAAGCCTCGCATGAAGCTACACCCCGCTCATTGCTCTCTTAAATCGAAACTTGGACTGGTCGCTATAAACACATATCGTTTCAGAACCACAGAATGGCAGCACTACTTGTAGGACCGTGTTAGGCACATTTTAGGCATTTTCACTCAATAAGCAGTAAAAGTCCAAGAGATCTCTATGCAATGGAAGGGATGCACCATTTAATTTTATGTCACTGTGTCGAGGGACCCAGGCCAGACATTTTATCAGTGTGCTACTGTATGGCAAAGGTGCCTATGCATGTGTGCATGTTTGTGCAGCCGTGTATGTACAGTTAAACCTCAATATAACGAACTTCAATGTAACGAAGTTCTCGATATAACAAAGTAATTAACTTTTTATAGCTGCTTGTTCATAGAACTCCATGTATTTTTCAACTTTAATGTAACGAAGTGTGTTTACAGACCTTTTTTTTATGGACACCGCCATATTGCATAGGCAGTGGTGCCATCTATAGGCAGTTGGCATGCTGACTTTGGCAAGCACATGTTGTATGCCAGGTATACGCTCGGCGGCAGTTTCTGGAAGTTGTTTCCGTGCTCGTGCAGTTCATTTAATATGACATGGTGTCTTCTAAGTGGGAGACAGTTCCCTAAGACATACTGAAGGGATTTAAGTGGTCATGGCCGGAGTTACTACTAGAGTTGAGGCGGACGGAGCACCCAGTGCAATATGTGCACACGTGTTTGAGCCTACAAGCAGCCTTGGAGATCAGTTGTGCATTTATGAAAATTATTTTCACAATTGTGATCTTACTCCAGTACTCTCACATTCTAAGCTGTGGTTTAGCAGCAATGAGTAGTTACAAAACATAAAACGATCCTGACAGCGTGGATACCGTTCTGCTCCGGAATAAGTTGTGCTGCGGAATAAGCTGTGTGTGTGTTCGAAGCAGGAGGATAAACATTGATTTTTCTTTTTTGTCTACGATGCACACCCCGTTTTACGGAAATTGTGTCCTCGCAGATAGTCGTCGGATTCTTTTTATGCAGTTCTGTTTGAATATTGCTGCTTTACAGGGCCAACAGGCAATGCCGAAGCACAATACTTATATTTATCATGCTGGTTTACCAACCACAATGATAGTTGTGTTGAGCAATGCCATTGGCATCATACAAGAGGCTAACGTAGACATAGCCATAGTGATTTCAGGTCTACTAGACTTGAAATGCGTGAGAACGATGCCAGTGGCTGACACAAATATTTTGTCGTGTTTGTCACTTGGATGTTTTGGGATTGCATTAGGTTGGGAGTACACGAGCACTCTTTGTTTTAGTTCTTGTGCCAATCAATCAGATAGTGAGAAGATATTTCAATTCATGCTGGAAATTCAGAGACACTGCTGCTCTTTGTTGAATAAAACCAATACAGCCCAAATAGTTCACAACAAGCACACACACCGCTGTTTAAGTCTCTTTATTTAGCATGGCCTTGGCTGCGCATGGCTGTCAGCACATGCTATGTTAGAGGTAATCTGTGGCATGTGCGAAAGCTGGGCAAGCTGAGATAGCTGTGGCTTTATGTGCACTGTCTTTCCGTGCATGTTGTGCTGGAGGTCTCTTAATATCAAGTTTCGGAGACGCATTGAAACGAGAGGCAGCTGAGCCAAAGCATTCGCTACCCTCTGCCTGCGCTCTTCATGATAGTGTCGTCTCACTGCGGGCAACACTAGCAGCTGCCGCGGCAGAGTGGACGCGAAATCTTCGAGGCTTTGCTTCGTACCGCCGATGTGGAGATATCGACACGGCATAAAGCTGTCTTTGTTCGCTGACCATCAAGTTCAAAAAAATAAAAAAATTTTCTCATTGAAATTAGTTTTTTCAGATTGCTCGATAATTCAGAAAATGTTACGGCCCCTTCCACATAAGAAAAGTTTGTTGGCGACTGTACTTATTAGCATAAAAAGTCGAATTTCAATGTAATGAAATTGTGACATAACGAAGTCAAGGTGCAATTTTACCGACTTCGTTATATCGAGGTTTAACTGTACGTGCAATCTGTAAAGCTGGTGGTCTTGTGCTCAGCTTAATTTTTTTAAAGCCTCCTGTGTCACTGACTTGAAATTTTCAAACTGACACTGTCGATTAAAAAAGAAAGATGGCACACATGAGATGGCATTGAGTGATGCAAGATGGCTCCAGTCTGTCTCTCTCCCCGCAGTGCGAGTGGCTGTTTGCAGGGGTCAGGACACCCGTGGACTCAATCGATGGTGGTGAGAGCAGTGATGAAGAGACCTCGCCTCCTTCATTGGCAGGCAAAGCGGGCA
The DNA here is from genome assembly GCF_013339745.2 of Dermacentor silvarum. Taxonomy (NCBI): domain Eukaryota; kingdom Metazoa; phylum Arthropoda; class Arachnida; order Ixodida; family Ixodidae; genus Dermacentor; species Dermacentor silvarum. The sequence goes on from NC_051155.1 coordinate 222,036,175, forward strand.
GTGTGGTTCGGCATGCCCTTTACTACGTGACTGACAGTGAACGATTTGCACCGCCCAGAAAAAAGCCCATGTGAGTGGGGGACAGTGTTTGCCATTATGAAGCATTTATTATTGGTTTTATTCTTGTCCTTATTACTACTCTTCCTGCCCTACTTTCTACTGCTGATGCTCCTGCTCCTTGAGCTTGAGTTTTCGTTATTTTTGTTTTATGTGCTGATAACATTATTAAATGACATAAAAACTGTTTTATCTAATAAGAAAAAAACTGGACACAGTAAGCAAAAAACTAACGGTTTCGGGGCACACACATTTTCAAGAAATTGAATTATTGTCACGTTGCGTAAAAAATTAGGATTACACATAAAGGTGTATTTACTAGTTATTCACAAGCCAGGCAACGATACATAAAACAAGATGGCTGATGAAAGTCAATCCAAGCTTGACCCGTCAAATCGTCTTCTCTTGTTGAAGATAAACTTTGTCTTTGGCATCACTCTTGCTTGAACTTCTTCTCTGGCGCTACTCTTGGTTGCTCCGTAACAATATTAATCAAATAGTTCTTGCTATTTGATTCATTCTTGATTTGAGAATTGGATATTTTGAATTTTCTAATATATTTGATTTGGTTGAATATTGGGGGTAGTATGATTAACTAGAACCTGCAGAAGACAAGCGTCTATATGAGTAATGGCTGCTTAGTAATGGCACTTGGGGTCTTTCTTTGGAGGGCGGAAAAGACCATTGGGACAGATCACAAAGACGAATTTTTATCAGTCTTGTCAAATGTAACACATTGTGCTTCTTCTCAATTTTGAAGCCTCTCTGATGCTGTATTCGTGTACCTTACTCTCTCTGTTTTTTTTTTTTTTTTTTTTTTTTCCAGAATCATCACTAAGCTCTATCGGCTGCTGTGTGTGAAGTCAACCACACCAGAAGAACTCTTCGCAGCCAAGGTAAATAGCAGCCATTTGCTCGATGTCTAGTTCACTTGCGCAGCTTTCCATCTGGCTAAAGTCAAACATTGCTATAACGAACTAATGGATATAACAAAGGAATTGTTATCCTTTTTTTAAATTTACATAGGAAACCATGCATTTAAGCTCTCGTCCTAATGAAGCAATAGTGTTCTATAAATGAATATAGCAAACCCTTTTAATTCAGTATGAAGGTTTACTGATCATTTCGCTGCCAATTAGACTGAAGCATGTGACACTGCTGGTAACTCATCCGCCCCTCTAGTAGGCAATGCTGGCCAGGAGTGCGGGCAATTGTTATAATGAAGTAATAGCTGTAACTAAACTAGAACCTCGTTATAGCCGAGTTGAAGGGGGAGCTGAAATTACTTAGTTATATCCATTACTTCGTTATATCCATTGTTGTCATTTACTGCAATATATGTCGCATGGGGTGCACAATTGTAAGCATGGAAATAAGAAGACGGCTTTGCGGCCCACGGAACCGCTGCACGGCCACACATGCAATGAAATTTTAATAAAGAATCTTTGGCATATGCAACACGTGACTTAGCACCTGACGCGACAGACTGTAGATTGCTGCCTTCTGTTCCATTGTGATGGTCTTTCGCGTCTGCTTTCCACTTGCCTCATCAGTGGTCGAGCAGCACGTGACACACAACACAGCGCTCCTCCCGGTGATCAAGGAAGCAAGCGAACTTCGCTGCGCTGGCTTGGCTCGGCCGGCTCGTGGCCTCCGAGATTACACCGATTCGATGCCAATGCGATTTCAGAGGCTGCGCCTAGCTGCCAGCCCGCGTGACACGCCGCAAGGAGAGGGAGAAGTGAATGCACGGCCTGGGCGTGACCCCCAAGATTACGCCGGGGAGGTCTCTGAGGCCCAGGCCCAGCTGCGGCTGCCTGGCCTTAAGTGCTGCTTAAGTGCTGTGTCAGTTGTTATGCAATATGTATTATGCAAAGCAATGCATATGCTATGTAAATGCTTAAGTGCTGTGTCAGTTTGAAATATTATTTTGCACTGCTCATAATGTGTTTCGGTGCCCATGTGAATGGGTGTTAAGTTGTTCTTGTTGGCGCTTAATAAATGTTAAAGTTTTGCAATTAATTATGCAGAAAACATAAACGAATCCCTTGAACTACTTGCAGATAGATGCAGAAGAATATGGAGAAGCTCTGGATTTGGCTCGCACTTATGGATTGGACAGTGACCTCGTCTACCAGCGTCAGTGGCGCAAGTCGTCTGCATCTGTAGCAGCTATCCAGGATTACCTAGTATGTTTCTTTGAACATTATATTATTATCTATAGCCAAAAAGCAATACAATGAAAACTTGCAGAAAAAGTTTGCTTGAAAACAGTTTGAATTCCTCTGTTAGCTCTGCTGTTGCTCTATATTTTAACCAGTGCTGCTCTGTTCTGAACTGCTGCACAGCATAAACTTTCACTTGCTAGTGTAGTTAAGTAGTTCATCTTGTGGGAACTGCTCATCTGGGAACTATCCATCAGCAAGCAATCTCTTCTAGGAGAGTGTTAGCAACATCACAAGGAAGTAGAAGACCAGCGCAGGTGTGGCCTGAAACAGTTTGTTTATTACGAAGTGTCCCTGCATTGGTAATAAGCCTCAAAACATTGCCAAGGCAAAGTTTGCTCTGAAGACAAAGCGCAAAAGCACACTCTCCCCAATTAGGGGAAGCACCACTGCACCTCGGGACAAACAACGGCAGTCTTGTGTTCTTGTCGGATGAGCCTGCTTGGACATGTCCACTGATCAGCTAGTATGCCAAGTCATCCAGAGAAGTGGGCAAGCTGAGAGCCTGCAGGCATCTGCAAGACCTCTGCCTGGCATAGGTGCTCACCTTCCTGCATCTGGTGACATGTACCAGGAAGCAAGAAAGCAAGCCTGTGATGTGTGGTATTGTAGCAGTGTTCTATAGAAGACCAGCGACCTCATTGAAGAGGGGGGAGTAGTGTGGGAACTATTCCTCTGGGAACTCCCCATTAGTGAACTGCCTATCAGTGAATGTTCGCATCTATACTCTGGCTCAAAATCTACTTTCAGTGCAGCGAAAGCTATGAGGTGTACTAAGGCACCGACACGTGCTCCTCATGCACAGTTTAGTATGCAGAAGAATGTAGTTTCGTGCTTCGATATCGGTTATATTGCAGAAACATAGGTTTAGTAATGTCAAGCGCTACATGAATGTTTGTATAGTTTATGAAGTTCTATATAACTGTTTGCAGCATGTGCCTTTTCTCCAAAAAAGTGACAGTGACATAGTACCCTCCTTCACTGTAGTTTGTCATAAACCTTGCTGATTGCCTACCAAGTTTATAATGTAATATCTATGGTCACATTTTTGCGAATGAGCTGTGAAATCCTTCACAAAGAAGGGTTCAGTTAAATAATAACTTGGGATTAGCTTAGGAAACAAGTTAGTTCACGGACTTCATTTGCTGCAATGCGGAGTACTGGGTTGGCATTGCGCCGCGGTTTTCACGACGCTTTTGCTTTGGTGTCTATTGTCTAGAAAAACATTGGGTGTCGAACAGGCAGTACGGCACTAACATATTGTCGCGGTTCACTGAGAATGGGCGCTTTAATTGTAAGAGGTTGTCCTGTTGCACTCTCTCGGCACACCCGAGAATAGGGAACGCAGTCTTCTTCTATTGAGCCTGCACGCACTCTCAAGCAGATCGTCTTTGTTGTCACCATCGTGGCTCGATGCAGACAGGGCCATGGCATTGGCCTCCCACCAGAGCGAGCATCGTCCCGATGCACGGTGAATATTAGTCAGTGCACAAATGCAGGCTGTCCATGTCACTCGGAGAGATTAGGCTTCATACGCACCACACGGACAGTTTCAGGCGCATGCTGGTAGTGCTTCGAGCAAGACGGGTTGTCAGGAATGACTTCGTAGGTGATGTCGCTAAGGCAGCGCAGAACTTTATACAGTCTGAAGTACTGCCGTAGAAGTTTCTCCGAAAGGCCACGGCGTCTAATAGGTGTCAATATCCAAACTATGTCGCTAGGTCTTTAAACGACACGTCTGTGTTGGAGGTTATACTTATGGGCGTCATGGTCTTGCTAACTGGTTATTCGGACACACATGAGCTGTCTGGCTTCCTCGTCGCGCTCTGTAAAATCGGTGACATCAGCCTCTGTATCGCTACAATCATGGGGCAGCATTGCATAAAGCATTGTTATTAATTCTCGACCGTGGAGATGGCTGAACGGCATCATTCTTATAGTTTCCTGGCATGCCGTATTTATGCAAATGTGACATACGGCAGAATTTTCTCCCAGTTCTTGTGCTCCACGTTGGCGTGCATACAGAGCATGTGAGCAAGGGTGTTGTTGAGTCGTTCTGTAAGCCCATTCGTTTGATGATGGAATGCTGGTCTCCTCCTATGGGCTGTGCCATTGAGCATGAGCACACTTCTCAAAAGCTTCGCTGTGAAAGCAGTTCCTCTGTCTGTTATGACAACAACTGGAGCACCAAGTCTTAGGACGATGTTCTGAATAAAAAAATTGTGCCGCCTCAGCTGCCGTGCCACTCGGAAGTGCCTTGGTTTCCGTGGGCCTGGCAAGGTAGTCTGTCGTGACTATGACCCATTTATTTCCGCTGGCAAATGTCGGAAATGGGCCTAGAAGGTCCATTCCAATTAGGACAAATGGCAACTACGGCACTGCAACGGGGTGTAAGAGCCCAGCGGGTTTACTCTGGTGTTACTTTGCATCACTGACAGTCAAGAAAGTTCTGACGTAATGCTTCACCTCTCCTGCAAGCTTTGGCCAGTAGTATTTGTTTCTGATTTGTGCCAATGTCATTGTGTAGCTGAGGTGGCCTGAGGTGGCTTCGTCGTGGCACACCGGCAGGATTTCTTTGCGAAGAGTATTTGGGATGACTAACAGGTAGCTGTGCCCTGTCGAAGAATAGTTCTTTTTATAGAGAATGCCGTTGCGCAAGCAGAACGGTGATAGTCTCTTTAAAACACTTTCAGCACATTTGTAGGTCGTCCTTCCACAAAATCTATGAGTGAATGGGGCTCTTGATCCTCTTGTTGTGGACGAGAGATGGTGGAAGCATCAACATCTGCTTAACGACCTTCGTATTCATCATCATCTGCACCTAGTGATTCAATTGGTGATCTTGAGAGGTAGTCGGCATCTAAGTGCTGTTTTCCCGATTTATGGACCACTGTCATGTTTGTCCTGTCATACCCAACGTGCCAAACGTCCAGAGGTGTCTTTCATGTTTGTCAACCGACAAAACGAGTGATGGTCGCTCACTACTTGGAAGGAGCGGCCGTTTAAGTTCAGTCAAAACTTACTGACTGCCCATAGTACAGCCAGGCATTTCTTCTCTGTGGTGGAGTAGTTGGACTCCGCACGTGACAGGGTTCTGCTCGCGTAAGCAGTGACTCACTTGGAACTGTCTTGCCACTGAAAGAGCACAGAACCTAGGCCCACATTGCTGGCATCTGTGTGGATTGATGTAGGTGCATCCTCATCAAAGCGAGCGAGTACAGGCGCGGTTTGTAGGCGCTGCCATAACTTGTTGAATGCCGCTTTCTGCTCCTCTCCGCATATAAATGCACTGTCTTCTCTTATGTCGTCTGCTATATTCTGTCGTCTGCTGCACATTCGGACTTGTGTCATCTGAATCGAGCAGCAAGCAAATAGAAAATTCTATTGGTAGAAACAAAAAAAGAGATTTTTTTTTCTGCAACCATTAAAAGCCAATAAAACCAGACGCAAAAATGAAACTGCACAAAATGTTCAACAGACACACTCATCTTCCATGTTCAAGAATCTGCATGGAACTAACATGCTGTGAACTGCCAGCCTGCATTTCATGGTGTGTGCCTTTCAGATAAGCAGAGTCATGCCTACTGTCTTAATCTGTGGTTTCGTTGTTTATGCTGCGGGGGTGTGCGTTGCAAATGTACCTTGAATGCATTTGTTAAGACAAATGTTCCTTGTGGCATTCGGCGGGCCTAATGCTGCACTGTTTATCGTGCATGGTCGAACATGTACAGAGCGGTTCACTGCTTCAGCGTGGATCCACTCTGGGAGCGAACACAAAAGCTCTGCCTATGCCGATTCCCACAGTGCGTGGAATCTTAATCTCTTTTTATGCAAGAACATCAAATGGCCCATTGACCAAAAAAGCTGGCGTCTGTCACCTGTAGCAGCGAAAGGGGAGGTAAATTCCCATTGACTGCACCACCACATCGCGAGCGCGCCTCAACGGAGTTCCTATTGGCTGCGACGCCGTGTCGCGAGCGTGCCTCGACAAAGCAGAGCGGGCAAGAGGGAACACCTGCTGCTGCGTTATCGCGCCAGGTGCTGCGTGAGAGGAGAGAACATTGCCGTGACACGATGTCACCGTCACTCTCACTCTCAGACCCCTGTGTTATCCACACGTTCCTTGTCCGCGCAAGCTCTTGCCTACCTTCTAACTGCGCCTCGTTAAGGCTAAATCAAAACACGCCAAGCATCTCAACACACTCGCTCGTTCGTGAGGAGTTCATAACTTTAAGGACTGCTCAGCGGCATTCAATTGGACATTAATGCTTTCACATTCACAACTCATAAGAAGTGCTTAGGTGGCCTCGGCTGATTTTCATGAAAGCTCACTTGCCACCAGCATTATCAAGGTTGAAGCATCGGCGAACAACATTGCATATGCGTTAATTATTTGTGTATGTCCTTCGTGATAAACGGTGCTGTAGACAGTCAGGCACACCACTTGCTTGCTGTGTCATCAGCTTCTCATCACCTACATCATTCTCCTCAGAGAAAGCAGCACAGATGCGGAATAACGCGTCACGGACTGTCACAATCTGGACATTGGCTCCTCTGAGTGGCTCACACGCCCCTTAGCGTTCGCTGGGCTGCAAATTGATTTTGAGCCGGAGTATAAGAAAGTGGCAGCGACATCACAAGGAAAAAGAAGACTGTCGCAGTTGTGGCCCGAAACAGCTCGCCAGGATTCGGGCACACATGCACACCCACAAACTGCATTTAGTGTGCATGTAGTGTATGCTGTGCATGCAACTCATTGTATTATTTAATTGAATTAATGCAAAATTTGACAAGGAAATGGAAAGTGCAATAAGAGAGAGGTCCCATGGTACCAAGACCGTTATGTCTCATCTCGTTTTTGCAGTCTCTCTCTTGACCCAGTGCAGATTAGCAGGCCAGAGACACACTCTTGTAGTCAACCCTTCCTTTTTTACAACCATGAAAGTCTCTCTCTCTTTCTTAGACCAATGTCTATAGTTTCTCCACCTCTAATAAGCATTTAGGCATCACATTGTCATTGATGTGGTTTCATCCACATGCTTGGTTTTGTTTTGTTAGAGTGCTTTACTGTTGATTTGCGGCTCACTTATCCCTTTGCCTTCCGCGCTTACAGAGCAAGATCAATAAGTGCACCTGGGTGCTGCATGAGTGCTTGGAGAGGGTTCCAGAAAGTTTGGAGGCAGCTCGCCGGCTGCTGGAGTTTGGACTCCAGGGCACGGATGTGGAGGCCCTGGTCGCCTGTGGGCAGGGCACAGATGGTGGAAGGTATGCATTGGATCCACACTCTTGAAAGATACTCACTTCAGAAGTGGGCGTAATTGGGATAGTTGGTGTAGCATGGCTTCAAAGTGCAATACAACGCGGCAAGACCAAGACTGGCAAATTTGTCTTCTCAATGTCAGTCTTCACCTTGCCATGCTGTATCGCACTTTAAAACTTGCTTCAGTATCTGTAATCCCAAATGGGCTGTAAAAACTTTTTTTGTGTGTGTGTTAGTGTTGTAATTGTTGTCGCTGTTGATAATGCCAATGATAGACTTATTGTTTATGTTGTCATGATGTTTGTGCCGTTGTTGTGGTCGTCGTCGTAGATGACACTGACATCGTTGATGTTGCCATTATGTTGATGGTTATGCTATTGCTGAAGGTGATGATGATGATGATGACTTTCAATTCAATGTTTTTTTGTAGTTACAATCAAACCCACTTATAGCAATAGAAATAATTGCACAAATGCAGTTATATCAGTAGAGTTCGTTATATCTGCACTTACTGTAGTGCAACTCAAGTTCATACTCAAATCTAGTCCTTATGACTGTCTGATATATAATTATACACAGGATCATGAGCCGCTTCAACTGTGCTTCACCTGCAACCAAGTTTTCTGCAGTGCATGTCTTTCATAGAGCCCAAATTTCTGTACTGCAGTAGCCTAAACTGAAAGGGCTACTGGCACAAAACCGTGTGCCACTCTCTTTTTGCTTTATTAGGTTGCCAGGATAGCTCCCAGCTCTATGACGATGGTATGAGACCTGATTTCCTGAAATGTGCAACAAATCATGTATTATATCATCTTTTAATCAATGCATGCCAAATAGAGTGTTGCTTCAGGCTTCTTGGGCATGACTTCATCAATTGTCACAAAAATTGTGTAAGACATATAACCAGCAGAGGGTAAAACAAAGTGATAAAGCTAGGGAATTCACACTCAGGCGAGATGGGCTTGACTCATGCAGAGCAGCGGTAGTAGGATATCTCTAGGGGAAGCCTTCGTCCTGCAGTGAACCTGAACGAGCTAATCATGTTATCACATTAGCAGCAGTGATTTCTTTTCAAGACTTCTTTACTGTTTTTTCTTGTATTGCAGGTTCATACTAAGTGAGCCTCCTGTCTACAACAATGAATATGAGGACAAGGACCTTACCGAGCATCAGCTTTCAGAGAAGCTGAAAGTGGCCACGCAGGAGTGGAGGAAAGAGTGGCTCGCAAAGGTGGACTTTGACAAGTGAGTATCGCAATTTTCTTGTCCTTGTTCTCATGCTTAGCACTATAAATTTTATCAAGTAAATGAGCAGGCTTGCCATCAGTCTAAGCATATGGAATTTTTCGATGAAGAGGAGGCAATTTTTTTTCTAACTTTCATCCAGATACACCTTTTTATACAAGTGCTCACTGTGAGACAGCATTACTTCTATGACTGAGTAGTTGTCGGATTCTTTATTCATTGTACTACAATTGCCCATAGAGCATTGGTGTAGTGGGGTACATGACAGATGATATTGATGACAAGAAATCAGTCTATCGACAAGCAGCCAGGATGTGGCCTATCATTTGCACAGGAACTTTAATTTGCCACTGCACTCAAGCACAGTTGAACAATGACGCAGTGAATATATTTGCTGCAATCACAACCTTATGTCAACAGCTTTTCTTTCTTTTTTTTTTTTTTAGTGCAGGTAACTCTTTACATACGTAAGCTCCTGGCTAACAAAAATTCTGGTCTTTATACTTTAAACAGTGTGAAATGTTAGTGAAAATAAAGGAGTAGAAGACAGACAGAGTGCTGACTACCAAATGAATTTTATTAATGAAAACTAACACTTGTATTACATAACACTTTCACACATTAAATAATGGAGAATGAGCATGCATACAATGCAAGTACAAAAGTGTAATTTGCAATTATCTAGGAACAATATATTTTTTGTCTAGCAGGATGAGTGATGGGGCACTGTCACACCTATCACCAACTTTTTTGTTGAACTATGCCTCTGCATTGTCACGTTCTTGCTTAGTTATTGCCTTTCCATTGAGAACTTGGTCTTATCAAAAAAAACAAAAAAAAAACGCTTAACCTTACACTCGGCCGCGCAACACTTGAAACAGCGAAGCTGGGCGATTGTAGCCAAGCATTTTCCACAAGTGCGCGCGAACTTTTCGTCTTATTACTCATGATGATGATAATTTCTCTTCGCATGTCTCGGACTTACAGTCGTCACTGCACGTTGCATAGCACAGCTTGCAACACCGACACCACATTGCAATGTCAACAACGCGTTCCAGCAGACCCGCTCCATGAATGCGTCTCTCTCTCTCGCTCTCTCTCTCGCTGTCATAGCGCGCAAAACCTCTCCACCTCACAGAGCACGAGCATACAAACGCGCCAGCTGTGGACGACGCTCAAACGCAATCATATTATTACGATATCGGTTCGCAGAAATGCATGTTCTGCAAGCGTGGCTGTATAGCCTAGTGGTTACGACGCTCGCCTTGGGACCGGGGGTAGGCGGGTTCGCTTGAGTTTCTTGGTACGAACCACGAACCACAAATTACAGCTGGCTTAAACAGCTTCGCTGTTAAAAAGGTGTGCAAGCGCACTCATTATACAGTGGACTGCCAATTTCGGCTGTATCTATTTTTTTAAATGTTGTTTTGGCGTTTCCTGGCTCAGTCATTTGAACATTGTCTTGTGTGAAGCTATTATGGCTTAGCGGGATTCCATACACTGCTTCTGATATGCAGTTCGTGTATCTTTCTGCATGCTTTAGGGAACATGCCAGCTGTCTTTCATTATGCCTAAGATTGCACACGCTGGAGATGGAGAGCTTGCAAGGGGTAGGGGGCTTGCCAGTTAATGGAGTTCTTTTGCTCAGTGTACACTCGTGAGCAAAAGTAAACGGACTGCAGGCTCAATAAAGAAACTGAACTTATTTCTAATTCAGATGCACAAACTGATATTGATGAGGTCACTCTAAATGTTGCAATGCCGAGTTTGGTCGACAGTCCTCAATTACGCGTTACATTCATAGGTTGAGAAGAAAATCAAATTTATGATATTGTGGGATCCCTATTCCATACATTCTTGCTCAGGGGAGTGCGTAACCTGTCGTAACCCCCTCACCTTTGTGACCAAATGTTGTTTTTCTTCACCTGCAGTCTCTCTCTAGATCAGCGGTGGCTCTGTGAATGCCGCTTGAAACTTCTTGTGTACCTAGACAGGCTGGCCATGTATGAGGTATGTTCATTCAGTCATACATTAGCAGTGCATCAATGTGTACTATACTGTATACTATTGCCATAAATTCAAACATAACAAGTTAAAAGCAACTATCATGCATGCATTGTGGCGTGTTCATGTTTGCTTGCATTTGCAGTAGGGGCTTCATTCAAGCTTTAAAATGTGTATTTAGAACTACACAATGCTCATTAACTAGCTATGGAGTTATTGCAGATTGTGCTTCGAGGTAATTATGCGTGACAGTTGTTCTGATGAGTTCTTTCCTGTTTGCATTTCAATTTATGCAGATGGTGCCTTGTATGCTGAGAATATTTTTTCTCTCTCTCTCTCTATGTGATGGTTGTTGAACGTAAACAGTGAGAACAAACGAGCTGTGAACAGAGTGCTGATGGTCATGTGCTAGATGTCATAATGTGCATTGGCCCACATAAGTCTTTAAAACATGGAAACTGCAACAAAGTCCACTTGCAGATGGTGTACATGCTGCAATACGTAGGGCACATTGTGCAGTCTAGTGTGGGGATTATGTAGCAGACTGCTCAACTTGAGTCTGCACACTTAGATTCCTAAGCCTTTGAGCTTTTTCCGTTTCCCCATTCCAAAAACATTAATAAGCACATTTGTGCAATAGTCAGAGCAGAAACTGAAGCCATTGTTCAAGTTATTCAAAGTCAACTTCCCGTTGCCACTGGGCAAGAAAATCTTAGATCTGGTCATGTATTATGGCTGTTTGTGTCACCTTGTGTGTGGTGTGTGATTTCTGTCCCATTTTAAAGTTGTTGTGCACAAAACAGCGTGTTTATCCAGGACAAGGCTTACAGAATCATACGCAGCAAATAGCTGTTTCACTGCTCAATCCTGTACAAACATACCCAGTCACATACAGTTGTGTGGGGAGCCACAGGCACAATGCTCAAGCATGTTATACCATCAAACCACCATTATTGCCCTGTGTTCCTTTGTCAAAATTTATTTTTTCAAGGCCTATAAGTCAAATCATGAAAAATTTGCCGAAGAAATACACTGCCAGCATTGCACCTCTTTCCATTCTGTTCACTCCAGCACAGTGTTCTGGGCTGATGATAATGGTTGTTATAGTGTCCACGCACATGTTGAGAACTCGAAAACTGTAATGAACCCTTAAGAGCTATTTGCTGTAAGAAGTGTAACTTATACATTTCAGATCAACAATCAACTAGGAACAGCGAAAGGAAGCTATTACAGTGCAGCATATATAGACAGGGCAGCTGGGGGTTGTGGTCTTTTCTGCTTGCTCATGGCATATCACATCTCTCTTCTACAACAGATCCAGGAAGGGCTGGCTCTGTCTCCTGAAAAGTTCGATGCTGACTTCTTCGAGCGCTTTCGATGCCAGCCACCCCTCGAGGCTGCCCTCTCATTCGCACAAGAAGGGAATGCCACAGCGGTGTCAACTTTGTTCACCTATGCTGGCATGGCCACTCTGCCTCACTGGCTCACCGTCGTGAGCAACTTCCCAGAGACCCTGCCCCCGTCTCATTATTCCACCTGCCTGCCCAAGGCCAGGTGGAGTTGCTTGTCCAGCATTTACTCGTGTGAAGTCATCTATACTCGGTGACAACCTAAGACTTCAGTTCCAGCTCCGCCCGCAAAACCACCTCCATGCTCCAAAACATAGTTTCTGAAAGACGCCAGTATAGAAAGTTCACCTCTGAAATGAATAAGCATGATTGGCTGGAGCATCTTATAAAATCCTCTTTTAGTTGACCGAGCAATGTATTTGCCTCTGCATGCTTAGGTTGTCACTGACTTACAGTGTTCTTTCATTTTGACTTGCCATTGGCGTAAATGTAGTGGTGATTGTCTAGGGGCTGTACTGTATTTATTAATTTCTAAGCCTGACACTTTCTTCAAAATAAGCTGTGTGGAACTTGTAGGTCAGTTTGGTTCAAGAATAGAGCACAGCCATGGAATCGTGCATGAGGTCCGTTCAGTGCCTAGCGGAATGAGAGATTTCACTGTAACTAGTATTAGCCACTGCAGTAGCCTTAATAAGCCATAACATGCCATTTTTAACGACAGCATGAGCGCTTCCATGTGCTAAATACTCAATTTCTTTCCCTGGCAAAGAATATTGGAGGGAGAGAGGGGAAGAGCTACAAAGAATTAAGCAATGAAGACAAGGAAGATGAAGGGAAGAGTGATTTTCGTGTAGAAAGTAATCCTTAGTAGTTACAATAGTTAAATTAATGCTCATTTTGATGTGAAAGGTTCATGCTATTGCTGTTCTTCTTAGCCAGTTAAATACAGGAACACTTTTTCTTCTTCCATTTCTTCCATCCTTTTCTTCCATTCATTTTTTGGGCAACAGCATAGGTTTGAAGCTGGCTTAAATTTGAATTGAAACACTGTTCTTGATTGATAAGTTTCATGAGAACTTTCACTTCTGTGTGACGTGGACATTCATTTGGATGCCTCACTGGAGTGATGGACATCCTATCAAGGCAACTATAGAGCACAAAAAATAACATTTATTGCACATGTGCTGTTTCTTTCATCCCATTCACTTCCACTGGCAGCCACTTAATGCACACTGAAAGTGTAATACAGTCGAACCTTGATAAGTCGATCCCAGATGTATCAAACTCAAAGGGTATTGCAAAATATTTCAGTTTATCGATAATTCAAAATATAAAATATGCCTATCTGAAGTTTATGGGAAAGCTCCACCCATCTCAGACAGTTTCCTGAAGTTGTGAAAAGTGGGAATTTATTGATTTGTTTTTACAAAGCCATGTCGAACACACAAAAGTTTGCTAATATACTATCGCAACGCTAATCCTAAATGACCACGGTGTGCCTTGCATGCGTCGAAGTGCTTGTTGTTCGTTTTTATTCACGATAAGGTATAAATTGACACAGTGCAGAAGCAAACCAGCCTGTATGGATATGTGCCATGCCACCATCTGCGCATTTGTACTTTGTACTAGTACTATGAACTGTGTGTGAACATGCCCGGCCGCCTATTAAATGTCTGATTGTCGTATGTCGTCAAAAAATCAACCCTGTAGATGCTGTAAGACTCGAAAGTAGCTTTCAACTTGCAGAACATCCAAGTTCATTCCAACTCTCGTGTAACCCCGTGAGCAAAAATTGAACGCGTTAATTAAGCACGAACTGTAGTCCAGCGAATTACACAGCAATGAGTTCTCTGCGCCGCTGTTGCAATGGTGTTTTCACGAAGTGCAGATGTGGCATACAATAGTTTTGCTAAATCCAATCTCTAATGTGAAAATCCGTCCAAAGGGGGGTTTGTTTTGGCCACTCATGAAGCCCTAAAGATTCCATTCGTGGAAATCCCTGGTGTACAACAATGCGAACCCGGCAGCGCAGATATCTCCAGTTCGACATCCCATACCCGTAGCCACTCAGTGAAAAGGCCAAGTGTCATCCATGCTATTGTGGAACATGCATCTGACCGGGAGGCCTTTTGCATTCTTGAATTGAAATGGCAATTTGCTCTTACCAGTAACGAACGAACGCAGTTTGCACAAGCCGTCCACAAATGCAGCGAACAAAACTGAGACACCCACCCTGGTCATTTTGCTCTGTGGCATGTACTGCCATTCAGATCTGCCAGAACAGTGCTGTTTCGAATTCGTTAACATTAAATATTTCTGACTGTGTGAGAGAGGATTGCATCCTCATTAGGAGAAGCGCATTGACGGGGTCACTGCACAGAGTTCAATATATCAAATGTGCTGGTGAACACACGTAGTACAGTGCTATAGGTATACTTTTACATGGGATTTCCAAGGAGATGTTATAACTGTTTGATGTAGACAATAATTCCATATGTCGCATTTGATATATCCAGGATTGACTTATAATGAACATGGATATAACGAAGTAAATCTAAATGTGCCTTGCCAATATCAGCATGTAACAAATGTTATAGCTAGTACCGGATATTATGAAGGCATTTTTATGTTGGTTGCGAGTTTGTTCTGTATCTCTGAAAGTGATTGACCGAGATTGTGGCCCTTGATTTATATTTACTTTCTTGTTTGCTTTCTTTCAGAGCCAATGTGTTAAAGACGGATAAAATATGATAAAGCAGATAAGACATGAAAAATTGCAATGAATCACACTTTCAAGTAATTTTGAGGGATGTTCGTCTTGATTCTGTGGATGTCAGTCACTGAAGTGAACTTGCATAAAGCAGTTATATTCGGCATGATAGCAGAAAGGCATATATACTAATTACATCGATCATTTTTGTCTTCAGTTTTCTCAGCCACGTTCCATCATCTCAGAAGTATGACAAATATGTCATTTTTTAGTTTATATGTTAGGCCTCAGCTATCGTTCATGTATGCAGATCAAATGTGACTACCTGATTTACTTTTACATGAGCTTGAAAATAAGTACACAAGTATACTGTGAGTCATGGTACTGCCATAATTATTCCACTCATGATGTCCGTGTTCTGTTGGATTCATTCTTCAGGATAACGGAACAAGGCAAACGTGAAGTGATCTCATGGGACACACAAGACCTCAGGGAGAAGGACTGGTGTGAGGAAATGATTCAAGAGTAAGGATGTAAAACTTTCTTCAGAATTATTTTTTAATTATAATGCTTGCCAACATTCACGCAAGCATCTAATTTAGTTTGTGTGCTTATATTCGCCATTTCAGGGCACCAATGGTTGCTGTGTGGAATTCATTTGACAAAGACTTCTATGATGACAACCCTTTGCTGCAAAAGTGGTGGTGAGTTGTTCAGGTTTCATCACAGATCCCCACTGGCATTCGTTATATCACCCTCATAGAGTAAAACCTGGTTACAGTGAGCCCTATGTAATGAAAATGTAATTGTAAAATCTTACTAACTAGACAATCATTAATTTGGAAAATTGAATAATTCAGACTCGACTGGCCTTTTGGTCCCTGCAAGCATATGCATTATTTGATGGCTTGAAATTATTGTTAATTCAGATGTATATTTGGCCGCGCCACGGTTAACTTCAAAAACTTTTAATGCATTCCGAGCGAGGAGCGCTGCAAATGTGCAAAGCAAGAGAGTAAAAATGGTGCTAGCATTCAACCGAAACAAAGTGGCGAGGTCCACATTGGGTGCTAGCGTCGAACCTGCCAGTTACATCGCAATTGGGGTCTGTACACAGTAGTGAAAAGCATGTCTATTTGGATGAAAACGTGTTACACGCTGCTCCAGCAATATGAAGGTAGTCACAAGGCCCTCACCATCATGAGCACTTACCTATTAGTCACAAGGTGACGAGAATTGCAGCTTCCTCACTGACTTTGTGCAACAAAGAAACGAGTTGTGAATTTCTTCAGTAAATGAAGGCATGTTGATGTAGTAAGCATTGGTTTATTGTTTTCTTTATACGTTCGATTATTTGACATTCAATTAATTCTGACACTTCTTACAGTTTCATAAAATTCAAATTAAATAAATTTTGCTGAATTACTGAGTGGATAAACTTGCATTCGTTCTAATAGTCGATCTGGAGCAGGTTTCCTTTCTTCGTTACAAAGAACCTTTTTCCACTGTATGTCTAAAAGTAAATTCATATTGTAGCAGGTTCCACCCAGTCGAGCTCCTACTTAGGTGCTACAGGCACTGTCTAGCCTCCGAGCACACACACACACCACGGTACGCGCAGGCGCAAACAAACACAACACACACACACACACAGTAATAATCAATCAGAGCCAACTGTTTCTTGGGTCTTCCCAACAAGACGCGCTGGCTTCCTGGACGCTTGATGAATGGGGAGAAGGCAGTCTAGCAAGGAGTGGGGATATTCACTTTAGCTTAGTGCTGCAGCCTCGTGTCTGGCGTCGCTCGCTTTCTTTGATTGCCGTTCTTGGAAGATGCCGATTCCCGCTGCTTCCGCTCCAGTCGGTGTCTCGTCCTCGTCTCCCTTGGTACCTGCTTCATGCGTTCAGGGGTTCGGGTGCAGAGAGCAGGGGTAGAGAAGGCATCCGGCGTAGGTGTATTGGCACTCCTTGCGGCGGATGAAGTAACGGGTTCTTGCCGTTTCCCACATATTCCATCAGTTATGTCGGGTCAACCCAGTCTGTGGCAGAATTATTTGACTATCTCACTCCCCCATTCAGCATAGATTCAAATGGAAGTTTTAGGCTGTATAACCTAAATAGTGCATTAGATGCTAGCTAAACATAACTTCTGCAGCAATCTGGCGCAGAGCATTTTGTCTTCCTCTGGCGTACTTCAAATGCAGTCCAAGTGCACTTTTGAGGACTCGGATCTCCGATCTAGAATGACCAGTGCAATTTGCCATAAGTGAAGTTACTTTTAACCTTTTTTACAGAAAAGTGTGCTGGATGTTCTTATAGTATAGAAGGCATAGAAATTGAACTATAACCACTGATTTCATCTACTGTAAGCCATATTTCACTGCATGCAGGGTTACTATAATGGGGTTCTAAAGCACATAGTATCCCACTCACAAGTCACCTGGCTTTGTCTCATCTAAATGGCTAAAAGCTAAATGATTTGTGCTAGTTGATCGACATGCTGAGTTGTAAAGTGGCAAAATGAAAACTACGACACATTTGGAACAGATGCCAAGCAATACAGCAGCAAGCACCATAGGTGCACTGCTGATTGCTGGCATGCTTCACTGTCTTATTGAAAGAGCAGTAGTGTTGAGGCAAGTGAGATGGCTAAAGGTGAATAAATATTTTGCAACTGTCACTTTTTCTTGTGTGGGGAGTGAGCATTAAAATTACTTTTGGATTTTGTTCAGGACTGAAGAGCCAACTTGCGAGATGCTGACGCAGTGGTATTCGGAGCGAGCTCATGAAATTGAAGAGATGAGTTTTCTGGTTGAAAATGCTTTGGAGCTGGTCAAGATTGGATGCCTGAACAATGTTGAGGTGTGTATTTCTCTCATAATCATTCGCTAGCAGTACAGGTTTGAGTTGTGAGCCAATGAACAAAGGAGTGCTGGGTTCCCCATTATAGTGGTATGCTGTGTGTGTGCATGTGTACGTATGTTCACGCATGCATGCTTTTTTTCTCCTTTTTTAAAGCACAGTGAAACCTTGTTGTTATATTTACCTGGCTGAAGACTCAACATAATTATGCACTAAACAGTTATAGTGCTACGCACTAGCCGGCAAGTACAAATTTGAATCTCTGTACATGCAGCACCACCAGCAAAGAGGGAAATATGACACCATAGTAAATGTGAACTAAAACACTGAGTTTTCTTTCTTTTTTTCATAGTGGTGAAAACAACTCTGGCACTGTGGCACAAGTTTGCCTTAAACAATTTCTTCAAAGTTTTTTTCATGATTTGCCTACCTGCTTACTGTCACTTCAACTTCACGATATGTTTGCTTTTTTTGTAGGGACTAGGAAAGCTCTATGGTGACCTCCTTACCCTAGAGACGCTTGTGTATGAGTGTCGCATCAGCCAGCCATTGACTCTTGCTCAGCTGGAGCAAATTTCGGACAGCGAGAAGATCAGGCTTCTGATGAGCATGGCAAGTACTTGCATTGACAAAGAAGGAATTGTATTTACCACAGCCAGGTGACGGATGTCCTGCCAGTTAGTCCATCTTCATATCGTGTAACCAGTGAAACTGCAATTTTCTGGCATTTCGATTCCGTTTTATTTTTACCGTGCTTCTTCACTCAGCTGTATGAGAATGCTAGTTCTTGAAAAAGTTTGTTGTTTGGTAGTATATTATATCCTTTTTGTGAGACAACTGTTCATTGTCTATGTTGGTTTAAAGTATTATAATCTATCTTTCCTGATCTGTTTCCTGTTTCCAAATCAAAGTCAAATCAAAGTCTGCACTTTTATCCTCACATCAGTTAATTTTGAAATTAAAGCAATCTCCGGTGATAGTATATAGCTCCTAGAATAATGATGCTCTAGTGACGAATGCAGTCCAGCAAAGCTGCTTTAGAGCTAGTTATGTCATAACTATACGAGTTTTTCAGCTGGAAAAGTTACTAAAACACTTTTTTTTTTGTCTTGTTCATGTGTTTTAATAAATTCTGCAGCATAAATAGATCTATATTTATGAATAGCATAAATCATTGTGTTCAGTTTCCTTGTTGCATCACTTCAGATGCTCAAATTTAATACAGGGTAGTAAGTATCTTTTCAGTGTTTTCTTGAGACTCTGTCTTATTTGCTTCATTCTGTGTAATTGGTAGAGCTCAGACAAGAAGTATGTGCTCTGCTTCCGGGATTGGCTGCTACCATTTGTGAATCGGTGTGAGCGAGCTTCACCCGGCAGCCGTCGCCGTCTGCTGGGAGAATTCCTCTCAGAGACGGCAAAAGAAGACCTGTCGCCTTGCGTCCAGGTCTTCGAGAACTCCAACCTTGAGGTACAGTTCATCCCTTAGATATAAAACGGGCTGCACAATGCATCGAACATTGTATATCTTGAAAAATAACTAATATGCAGTTCTTTCTTTAAGGATCCGGAGCGAATATTGCAAGATGCTCATGAACTTGCGGAACTGGCCTTGTCGTGCATTCGTAGCTGCCAAAGGTGGGCTACTGAATTTTGTACATTATGACCTCTGTTCAGTAGTACAGTTGAAGGTCGATATAACAAACACAGATATAATGAATTATCAGATATGATAACGCAAACATAAAATTTTCTTGGTCACATGTTCTTTCAATGAGTATTTCGCTATAATGAAACCAAAAATGCAAGATTCTATACAAAATCGGTTACAGCAAAACAAATGTTTAGTTGCTCTCAGCTCAATACATTAAGTATTCTGTTGGCGAGAATGTCAAATACTCAGGAAGAGCAGCTTGAAAAAACTGCACATTCTGGGTGCAAATATGCATTTTAACCAACAGTTTGGCTTGGCTGGCTTCCAGCTAGCCAATGTTCTTATCCCATGCAATCAATGTGATCGCATGGTTACCTATTAATGTTGGTGCAAAACACATTTTTGTAATTTATCACTGTTTACGTGCCACATATCAGCATTGTAAGCTGCCAACGCACCATAATAATCGACAAAAGACCGTATCGGGCCCACCTGAGGGATCCTGCTTGCATTTATTTCGCATAGAGCCAATTGCATTTTTTTTTTTTTTTGCCGATATCAGTATGTAGATTTTTAGAAAATATTGGATGTAGTGAAGGTTTGTGTTGGATTCAACTTCGTTATAACGAGGTTTCAGTGTACTACCATGCACCATTGTGCACCAGATGTGAAAGGGACAGTTCAAATGTGAACAGCAAAATGAGAAAATTGCAGTTTGGGTGGGCTAAACGGCAGTACAAGTTACCGTCACTTCACAGCAGCTGATCATCTGTCACACTTCGCTTGTCCCTTGCAGCTTTATTTAAACCTCCGAGGATTTTTGCTGTACATGTATGGTGCCGCTGATCTGTCGCGCATGATTTTTGACGTACATACCTAATGGCGCCGAACTTATGGTTGATATTTTGGGCATATTCGACACCACTGGTTGTTGAGAGCTGCTACCATCTCTATGAAGTTGCCCAAAGTCATTTGAAATTAAATTTCATCTTGCCAGGGTGCACAACTCGACTTGTCTACCTCTGAGCGCTCGCTCATGTGCTCGCACATGCACCATCTGCTACGTCCAAGTCATGCATGGAGTCGATGGTATTGTTTTTTCTGGCCGCCACTATCATGTTTCCGGTAGCCCTGTATGGCCAAAGTGCCGAGATACTAATAGGTTTTCTTTTTCTTTGCCTTTGGTTCTGGTTCACCTATTCCCGTCCACTGGAGTGCGCGCTGTCACCATTTTGCTCGGGTCACGCGCGGTGTCTCTTCTCGCAATTACTGCTCAAGCATTTCTTCTTCTGATGAAGCATGTTTTTGGGACAACAAATTGATAGCCACAAGTTTTGAAAGACATATTTTTTTTTATCTATTACTGTATAGTATATTTGTGTGTGTACTGTTGGTGCAAGGCAAGCACTTCTTGAACAAAATATTGCTTGCAGTAAATTTTTTCTGCATTCATAAGTTTTAAGCCATTTCTTACTGCTAGAAGTGGTAATAGACAAAATTGACCACGGGGGCACAATTCTTGCGAAAAAATTTGACCCTCTTAGGCTTAAAGTACTTACGTACTTGAACCACAGTCTTCTCATTCAGTTTAGAGTTTCCTCTTTGTGTTTCATTTGTCTGTAATGATACAAGCTTTGTTGCCGATTGATAAGTTTTTCATTTTTGCTACAAATTTCGTCACTTGCCCCTCCCAATTTATTGATAAAAAGGTTGGCAATAACTTCTTGCACTGATGGCATGGGTAAACTTCAGCTCATAACCATTTAGTAGCCAGTTAGGTAGTCGCTGTTCACTTGTCTTTTGTGCACAGTTTTGTGCACAGTTTTGTGCACAGAATGCAGAGTTTTGTGCAAATTTGTGCACAATAAGCAGTTCTCACAAACATGCACGTCTGCTGCTTTGACGAGTTGGTGTTGTTTAATGGAAGGAGCAATAAAGAGCCAGAAGGCACAGCCAGTGACAAAAAAATCTGTGAACCCTGTGTTTGCTGCAGTTCTTGAACTGAGTGCTTAACTCTTGTGGCTCATTAAATATGCCTTTGTGGCCATGCCTCGCTTGAGTGAGAAAAGCCTGTTTGAGAGTATTCTGTAGTGTTTGGTGAACTGGTAATCACAGCTTTCCACTTTCTTGCAGAGAGGACCAGCTGGACTACATTGAGAGGATCATAAAATGTGTTCCACAGCGAGGGGCAAGGTGGGTGACAGCCAGCAGATGTGCGATTTGTGTTGTCATTTGTTTGAGGTATCTGGGCTACATTGGAGAAATTCCATAGACAGTCAGGTATGAAACTTGCCGAAGGCAAATTACCACACATCATTGTCAAGGCCTGAGGCAGTGTGTTAAGTTTGCCTACTTCCTCGTCACAGTACATTAGAACATTGGAATTCAGTGGAACGTGCCAAGTCACGGCTTCACTCCCTTTACCCTTCATTGTGCTTTCAACTACCACCTGGTCCAACTCATTAAGATGCAGCTTTATGGTGTCACATGTGGTTGAGTGTCACTTTTACAAATACCTACTCTTTCCATATCGGCATGATGGACACGGACTGCCTCATTAAGTGTTGTTTTCATCGTTGGACATTGAAATTCAGTCTCCTATGTGGCTCTTGTCTGTTACAAAAAAAAAATCAAAACAATGTATTAGATTGCTTTGTTGTATAAATCTTTTTTTCAACAAAAGGGCCTATATCTGACCCATGAGCTGGAGTCCCGATGGGTCACTTTATCAATCAAAATCAAATCAATCAAAGTTTATTTCACCAGAAAATTCTGGATGGTCTTCAGGGCTAAAAGCTGCTCTAGGCAGCTTGACTGAGTCCCTGAAGACCCTTACATCGGCAGCATACGACGTTCACAGCACATATATGCATATAGGATCACAATTATAACATATGTGAGTAATACTGTACAAAGTTTACGTACAAACATACAGTATACAAAGTTTACGTAAGGATCATTTAAAGTTAACATACACAATTAAAGTAGGATTCGCATCAAATGTTTAGTACAGGATAAACATCACCGCATAAGGACTTTTGGCTGCAAAAATTGCAGCTTATAGCATAGAACCTTTCAGGTAAGTTGTATTGCAGTGTCATTGTATGTCATTTCTTCCTGAGTAGGAATTCATAAGTGACTCAAGTAAATTGTTTTGATTTTTTATTGTGTGTGTGTATTCCTTCTTTAGTGCATTTTATAAGACAGCTAACTGTGCTTTCTTGCAGTGGTGAAAATGAAGACGAGGAGCTGAAGCGGCTGCATGACGAACTGGATGCTCTTGAAAGCTACATTGAGTAAGTAACTCACATTTGACAGACTGACAGGAAATAGCTGTCTTGCCATCCTTTCAGTTCTACATATATGCAAGACCTTGAAGAGCATGTTCAAGCAACCTGTTTTTGCATTAAAGGCACTTATCCCTCCTGCCTCTAGGGTTGCAGAGTGCTTTCAGCGTTATGGCGCCAAGGTCTGTGTTAAGACGATCGCTGACAGTGCAAGTGATGTGAAGCAGCTCGAGCTCCTGTTGAAGAAAGTCACATCTGCAGCACTAAAGAGGTTTGCATGTTTACTATATCCTTGTTCCTGACTTGAGTAATAATGTGGCAGGTGAAGCTGTTGCTTAGTGATAAGAGTAAGGGGAACCCAGGGGCTTCGGTTTTTTGTTTGCTACAACCACACGAAGCCGATGAACAATGGAACCAGGGAAAGCACAGTAGAAATTAACTGTTTGCTTAAATAGAAATGTAGAAAGAAGAAGGAAAAGCATAGTAAAGCAGACGAAAAGAAAACTTGCCACATAGGGGAGCAGAACATCTTCCACATTAGTACAATACACATGTGATGCTCCACCATTGAGCTAATGTGGCGACCAACTTCCCTTCCGCTTTCTTGGGTATTTGTGTGTGAATTAAATCTCACCATGGAAATGTTTGTGACTACCACTCACAGCCATGGTGGCTGTTATTAGAGGGCTGGCTCTTTACAGAGAGTGAATTTTTTTACTTTTATGATCGCACATAGTTTATACAGTGGAATCTTGTTGATACGATTCTGCATAATATGTTTTGCGGGATAATACTTTTTTTGTTAATTTCCTGGCCAGTGTCATAGGAGCAAAGTACTATTTCGGAAAATATGATTTTCGGAGGATACATTTTATTTTCCGGTTCCCATGAAGATCGTATCAACGATATTCCACTGTAGTTAGTACAGTTTTCTATGAGCTATTGACTGTTCTGCAGTATAAATTTACATATTTCTAAAAGCAGGCCTTGTATTGTAAGACAATGACTCGGACAGGTTGGCAAACTTCTATAGTGAAGTCTGGCTTGTGAAAAAATTTGTTTTTTTTTAAGAAAAGAAAAACTTCTCTTTCAGATCACCTCCACTCACAGAAAATGAATGGAGCTCTTTCTTGGACGACATATTGCTATTTCAGAAAAATGTCTTCAGCAACATCACGGTGCCCGACTGTGTCAAGGTACATTATGCTGAGCCATTATTCTAGAGATCACTACTATGCGATGCCTGATAGTGATACAGTATTTGAAGTTTTGCTTATGTTGGTTAGATTTCATGTTGTCTCGCTTTTCTTTAGTTTTATGCCACGATATGCTTTGGTACTATCTCTGCATTTATATGTAAGCAGTGAGAAGAAGTATTAGAGTACTTCTCACTGTTTACATATAGATGTAATAAAAAAAGAGCCACAAATTAGTATAAGTATTTTGCGCCTGAGTAATTTACAATAATGTACAGCGCGCTCTGCATGATTTTTTTAGCTTAAAGGTAAATTATTTTGACAAAACATGCATAAAAGTATAGAGATGTAGGCTTTATTCAAGCCTAAATTCATGAATGGTGCAGGGAAAAGAGTACACAACAAAAAATCCTCCCGTGAAGCTGCTGGTGCATTGTACGAAATGCCCTGCGCCTCTTTCTTGAGTTAGGTTCTTCAGCTATCACTGTAGTTGCTCTGCAGATTGTGACGAGCTCTTGTGTACTTTATTTATTTCTAAATGAGGCATGTAAACGTGCACGTAGCCTCATTGCTCTATGATAACTAATGTCTAAGCATAATGGAAATACAAAACTGTGTTCACATCTCTACACTATCAGCCTTTTAAGTGGCTTCAGCCGCAGTGAAAATGTCTTAATAAGGCAGTATGTATATAGATTTTGGTCTCGCATCTATCTATTTACAGATTGATAGACTCAGCTTTCATTTGATCACTTGCCCTTTGCTTGCGTTTTTTCATCAGATTGTGGCAAACGCCCTGCTCGGATCGGGGAATCGCGAGTTCATTGGATCAGCATCAAAACTGCTGACGTGTCACCAAGAAGGCACATCCTCCAAGCTGAGACACCCAAACAGCTTGCCATACAAGACCTCAGTGGACCTGGTTCTCTCCGCTGCCAGGGAGTATGTGGATTCTGCAGCGTCGCACTCGGATTCCTGCATTCCCCTCGCAAGGCAAGTCCATGCTGTGCAAATACCTAGTATTTAATTTGCAGAGTGTTTCAAACAGACACTAAAGGCAAATGTCGAACCAACCTAGATTGTTAGCAACCATCAAGTTGTGTTCAACTCCTTCTTCCGGTTGACCTCCTTGCCTTTCCCACCCCGTTTCTCTCTCTCTCTCTGTTCAACTCTGGTGGCACTGTGGATATTTGACCTCTAGTGAGACTTGTCAAGCACAGCTTCAACTTTGCAACCACTCTTTTATGCCAATAAGTGATTTTGTCACAGAATTGTGCAGCCTCTTCATTGATTGAAGGTGCTGCATAACCTTTCTGTAATTGACCTTTCGGCATAACCTTTCTGAATTGGAGGCCTGGTGAACTGGGTGCCATGTTCTTTTCTTTAAGTCATAGGCTCAGAGAGAGAGGGCGCCACACTCCAGAAAATAGCAACAACAGCGCAGTGGGTAGTGGGTTGCATAACTGAGCTTTTCCGTTGGAAAATGCTGGAATATTGGCCAAAC
Source organism: Dermacentor silvarum (assembly GCF_013339745.2). NCBI lineage: Eukaryota > Metazoa > Arthropoda > Arachnida > Ixodida > Ixodidae > Dermacentor > Dermacentor silvarum. The sequence continues at coordinate 222,061,523 of NC_051155.1, forward strand.
TGCATTTCTCTCATGTTTAAATGCATCGTAAGTCACTAATATCAATGGTAGGCTGTGTATCACCAGTTGTGAATGGGGAATGTTATGCTGCGGGAGCTGGTACCATATCTTCAAAGTGATGGCACCAATCCTGTTCTATAATTACATTATTTTCTCCCTTACAAAAGCTCTGTTCTTGTTATGAGTGTTGCTTTGGACATCGTGACGCACTAATGTGTTGCCTTAGCTTGAGTTAATATACTTGCTCAGCAATATCCTGCTTGTTTGTGTAGAGAAAAACAGGTGGGAGGAATGTCATTAAATGAGGGTGTCATGTAGTTAACTAGTGCTGAAAGGAGGCCACCAGTCAATAAAGTCAAAGAAGTTCAACAAAACCAAGAGTTGGCCATTTCGATTTCGATGGAGGTGAAATGCAAAAACACGCATGTGCTTGCATTGTAGAGCATGTTAAAGAACTCCAGGTGCTCAAAATTAATCCAAAGAGCCCTCCACTACGGCGTGCCTCATAATCAGAACTGGTTTTGGCACGTAAAACCCCAGAAATAAGAAGAAGAAGATGTTAATTCATGTTGGACAATCACAACTAAGAAAGAAGCATCAGGACAAGCACTTACCCCATTGCTTATTTTTTTTTTGTTTGCCTTGACCCCCTTTTATGCTTTGTTTCACGAGATGAAGCCAGTGAAGCATTGAGTAATGAAGAGTTAGAATTGTAGGAGACATTGCTTCTACAGTGCTGGTCATGTTATGTTGGCTTTTTTTTTTTTTTTCACACTATTCCAAGCCAAGAGGTGAAATAATGGGGACGAACTAGCATCTGCATTAAAAATGATAAAGACATCACAAAAGACATGGACTTGCAAGAAGGTCTACAGACACACACATAGGCCCTGCTTTAACATTTCTAATGTCAAACCAACTAGCCAAAGCTTTCATGTGGATAGCACTGTTCATACAATTTCAACTATGGAATTGCCATAATAAAGACAGAAAACTCCTAATAAGGTCATTTTTCTACATCTGGCTTTAAAGTTAGCATGCTAGTAACTTATATAGGATAATTTTGTGTGACCACATTGCTGTATTCAAAACTTACCCTGAAGAATTTGTATTGGTTGTTTATTCACACATGTATTAGCACTCCAACATGGCAGCATTCCCCTTTTTATAAACTGGCCTGTGCTGTGTACAAAATCTGTTTGTGCAATTCTTGCAAAGTTATGCATTGCAGCAAAACTTTGATGTATGCTTATATGTTAGAAAGCATTAAGTAAATTGTTCATGCCTCTGCAGTGATTTATTGCTTCTTTGTGTCTAACAACATTCTTTTTTTTTTTTTGTGCACGTCCCCCTCATCCAGGGCATGCTTGCAGATTTTAGACAGCAGACTTCCTGAAGTGAAGGCAGAGTTGGACTTTCTGTCAGCATTGCCTTTGCTGAGCCAGTTCAAAGTTGCTGCACTCCCTGTTCAAGGTGATTGGTCTGATTGCTGTTAAGTTGTGGGGTTTAATGTCCCAAAGCAGCTGACAAGCTATGAGATATATTTTACTGCTGTTTCTCATCTCATTGTTACTATGCAAATTGCTTTATATATGTACTATACCCTTTTTTTTTTTTGCATTCCGAGCACTCAACATCCGTCCGTGAAATATGCTAGAACCCTTTTGATATGTTTCTTAGAGGACCGCTATAAGAAAACACAGGATCTGGGAAAACGTAATATTTAATAACACATGCGGCGGCACTGCAGATGAGATAAAAAGCTATGCTTTGAATCAGACAATCCCTTCCCTCATATTCTCTGCCTTTGAAACTTCCATAATGTGTGTTTTATTTGAAGTTGAATAAAAAGCCAACAAATATTGGGAACCAGTTAAATAAGCTCGCTTTCGTTGCCCGCTGGTTAGATTGACAGTTAAACAAATTTTCGGTGCTGTCGTAGCTATGAATGACAATAAATGAGGCTTGTGATTTCCATCTATTGCTCGGGTTGAACGTTAAATAACGACAAAACCTCATCCAGCACTCGCTGCCCTTTCTGAGTTTCCACTCAAGAGTGTGTATAGGAGTAAGCTCTCAAGGTATCGAATGTCACGACAGCATCTATGGGCAGAAATGTGAAGCAACCACTTGTGCCTTCATCTACTTCCTCTTCGCTTTCGACATCGGCAGCCATGTTGAGATCGGGGACTGGTGACAATTTCAATGGGGCAATGGCTATTTTACTGCGCCGCACTGCAGACGCTGCGAAGTGACCATTTTAGCACCGACATGTGGTAGTCAACATAAGTTCCGCCGACAGGCAATGCCACGTCGATGGGGGACAGTTGCAGTTATTGGGCATAACAACTGGAAAGGAAAATGTAACAAACTGGAAGCTAATACACATGACCCTATGGAAACTAAATGGGTCCAGCGTTTCAAAGCGTAAGAGTTTGGGAAGAAGCAACAGAAAGGGAAATGTAACAAACTGGAAGCTAATACACATGACCCTATGGAAACTAAATGGGACCAGCGTTTCAAAGCGTAAGAGTTTGGGAAGAAGCAACAAACAGTTGTGTATCAACAACATTCTTTTATACCAGCCACGCAGCAACCCTGCAAAGCACAATGCGTAGTGTGAATGTTCCTATGGTCTGGATGGCTGCCTTATCTGGCCACTCATCCACAGAAGATTAGAGCCCTCATAAGGGGCATGAATGTGATGTTGAAAGAGGCGCAACAAAGTCACCTAATTTCTTTAACACAAATTTAACACAACTGATACATGTTTTATCCTTACACTTCTTTTTCTTCAGCGCGGCACTGCGATAAGATGGAGCTGGTCAGAGAAGCTCTAAAACAGACACCAAATGCCTACAAACAGTCAAGCAAGGTAAAGCTATTTTTGTGTGTATTTTTAAACAAATGTTCGAACCATCTTTGAATCTGAGTATCCTTTAACTAGATTAGGTGAGGTGATGAAGTTAGGAAATTTGCAGGCGCAAGTTGGAATCAGCTAGCGCAAGACAGGGGTAATTAGAGGTGGCGGGGAGAGGCCTTCCTGCAGTGGACATAAAAATAGGCTGATGATAATGATGATGATCCTTTAACTTAATCTTTAGTCATTGGCACGTTACTGCAGCATTTGTTACTGCCCATCAAAAGCATCAAGTAGCCACTACAACATTGTTGAAAAAGCTGATAGTATATATGCTGCTTACCCAGTGAATAATCCACTGAACTAGAGCTTATAGGAGGTTACTACCAAACCTACAACTGCCAAGCCAGAGACAGTTCAACTTCCAATAGTGATGACCAAATTGGTTTTTCATTAAAATGGCAGCCCAGCAAAGCAGTAGTACACTTCAGTTTATCTGTGCTCTAGGGAAAACGTTGTATCTTCACCTGTAATCTCGCAGAAGCATGAAACAGACACAAGTGGAGAATTCTACTATGAGTAGCTTGGAATAACTACCTGAATCCTCAAACAAGCATTTGAGTCAAGGTTGAATCTTCTAAATCCAAACCTTCTAGAGAAAAACAGTGTTCAACTTTGGATCAAAGCAGAAGTCGTGATGCCCAGTTGCCAGAACTGACTCAATATTCTTTAGAACATCTAGTTCAATCTATTCTTGGCACTGAAGCAAGACAGAGCAGTCTGCTATGGTAGAAGTTGATTCAAAGCATTGAGTGGAAAACGCATTTCCATCACTTAGCTACAAAACTATGACCAGATTGACCAGCACAATTCAGTGAGCATTGTCTGCTATAAGATCATCCTCGAAATTGATTTTTTTGTAACTCAGTTCCAGAAAAAGTTTGTGTGTAAAGTCTGAAAGTGGGTACATCTTGCAAGTTGTTCTTTAAGTTAGCAGTTCTAAAGCACACCAAAGCTGAAAAACACTAACTGTGTCTCACTTGCTGTCATTACAGGTGCTCAAGCTGGCAGAACTCTTGCACTTGTACGGCGAGGACACTGCGAGGCGTGAAGGAGCTGTTCTCTCTCTACTTGCAAATGTTGCCCTTGAGGTATGGCTTTAGGCAGAGTGCTGGGGTGCTGTATCCTAAAATGGTCCTAAAAACCTCTTCTCAGACCTGACAAGTGCTTATACACATACCTTAATGACATACAGGAATTGTCAAACAAGGTCATAGTATGTAGTCGTCTAGTGCAGCTAATTAACATTTATTTATGGCTGGAAGCGGCACCATAAAGCGCACGACTGTTTGAAACTGATTCCCTCCGCTAAAACTCTGGCAAAGCATTCAACTTCGGGGCACAAGTTCATGACATTTTAACCTTGTGAGACTCAAGCACAAAAATTTTTGAGGCAGCATTTAAATGCTAATTAAGTTTCCAGAGGCATCTGCACAGTGTGACAGATTGCTGTCACTCCTGTGTGATGGCAAGGAAGCAAATCAGAGTGTATACAAAAACAAACAACACATTGTGTACATGCGCTCATTTTGGGTAACTTTGTTCCAAAAGAGGTTACGTTGCTTGGTTGCAGCTCACAATTTCTGTGTTTCTCTAGGATGCAGACTACAAGCACTGCTATGAGGTTTGCCAGAAGCTGATGGCCGGGTACCACTCGGAAGGTTGGAAGATCTGCCAGAACCTTGGAGAGTGCACAGAGTTTGCTGATCTTGCAGCTCGGTAATGTGTTACTTCTTGTTTTAGTCAATCATAAAACCCTCCATTGTCTTTTCTTTTTTTTTTTTGCCTTTCATCAACCTTTGCAGCAGTCTTATAATGACACATTTCATGGTGGTGGCATTATTTTTCATTGGTAAATTTTTAGCAGAACTAGAACAACACTTATCATTTCAACTGCCAGGGAAGTGTGACCACAGATTTATATTGTTCTTTTTGTTTTGTTTTAGACATTATTTGCCAAGATCACTGACATGCAGTCAGTGTCAAAAGTTACAAGCCACAAGATTTCAGTAAAAGCTGAATGCTTCCACAGCTTGGGCATGTAGTGTGGTATTTATATTTCTATCCTGGACCGATAGTACAGTGAAATCTGTATAATTCAAACTGCTTGGTTGGTCCCAAGAAAGTCGTTTGTACTTAATCGGAAAAAACTCTCATAAATGCCAACTCCACAAACTGTGCAACGGTTATTTCGAACAAAATTGCTTGCTTCCACACACGGCCTTTTGGCAAATCTAGGGTTAGATGGGGTTCTTTGTTTCGAGGTTGACCAAGGTTAGATGAGTTGCTAGCCAGTATAACAATACATACCATGCATTTTAGTTTTTCATGATACATTGTGGTGATACGTCAAGCCCACAGCTGATATGCCGGCTCTCTGCAGAACAGCAGTAGACATGACGTTAGATCAACGTTTTAGCATACTGTCGTTGCGTGCCACGCTTCAGCGAAGTATAATACAAATTGTTCCATGGTGTCAATGCATAACCAACACCAAATGCTGTAGCGCCTATCTGGTGGGTTAAAATCAAAGCACTTTTGCAGCTCGGTGGCATCTTTGGCATGTAACAGCGTTTAAACAAAAAGTTCATCTCGGTAGCAATGACAAAACATTGCTAATATACTTTGCTCTTAAGGCGAGATGTGACTAAGTGATGGCTGATTTCACCATTTATTTCTTGCCATTACTACTCGGAGCAAAGTAGCAAGGGTGAATTGAGCCCTAACTTACGGGTGGCTATGTAGTTAGGTAATCACAGTAACTGGCAGTAGCTGTCATTACCTTTGCAGAAGTCCTGTTATTAATGCTATTTGGGCACCACTTGTACTCCACAGATACACACTGGTGCACTTCTCTTTCTCTGTGTGTTCTCAAGTCAAATTAGCCACACTCTGTGCGTGATTCGCAATTTCCGAGGCAGCTCTTCAAAAATAGTTGATATGGCCATCACTAGCATAAGGTTATGGTTTCTCATATGGCACTGCACGTTGTAGTACGAGTTGTTTGGGTGCTCTATTCATAAGGGCTCTCTTTAGTTCAAACTCTCTTTTATTCTGATAAATTTTCGAGGACGTTATAGTTTGAATAAGTGAAGTTCCACTGCATAGGCAAACATAGCGCTGTGCATTTTTACCGACTACTGTGACAAACTGCATAGAAATTCAATGTTTCCTCAGATAACATGTCGGTAAACTTTTAACACTGTCTGTACCTATGCCTGAAAACAGGTCCACAGCCGCTGACATGTTTTTGTTGTCCTTTCTGCCCCAAATACTCAAGTTGTAGTTTTGCTTGAGAATTGTGTTTCATTTATGCTTACGAGTGCAGTTTTGAGCACTGAAATGAGGTCACAACTTCTGCTGTTGAAAGCCACCCAAGTTTAAAGTGTTACACATGGAAGATATGCGGTGTGTACGTTCTTGGTTCTCTTCTGAGCATAGGCTATTTTACTGCTGAAAAGCATTACATGACAATGCCCTGTGTTTTGCTTTATCTCTCATTGCTTACATCATTACGCTTTCTAGTCTGTAAAAAAACTTTTCCAGTTCTGTTTTTTTCTCATATGTTGCATGTCTATGCTTTTTGCCTTTATTTTAGTTTTATTTGCATGCAGTGCACTAAAATAATGGTGTTAAGCTCTTAGTGGTCACTCATAACAATAAATGTGCAGTTGAGTATGCGTGACAGTTTGTTGCACTTATTTATTATTTGTGCATAGTATATTGCTTCACTCACATTCAGTTCTCAGTACCTTGCCCGACTTTCCATACATGGACCTATGTCTAGCCATGACCACTAAGGACTCAGATGGCAGATGCTGTATTTTGCATATCAAGAAATAAAAATTTAAATGTTGATTGATTACTTGAAATTAAGTATGTCAGTCCCTCTCTCTCTCATTTTCTTTTGCCTTCTCACTGAAATGGTCCAGGCAGAAGCTGCTTGCGTTCTCTCTCTGCTACTGTCCGGACACTGCAGTGGACAACCTGCTGAAGGCCACTCAGATGCTGGAACTTCAGGAGATCTACCAACAGCTGGACCTTCCTCAGGAGGAACTGTCAAGCAGCGCCAGCAGAGAATCTGTAAGAGCAATCTACTCGCATCTGCCCTAGCTGTCTATCTGAGTTTTAGAACTGTCGTTTCGCATGCCATCTCTGCAGCATATAAATTCAGTACGGAGTGCAGAAGTAAAAACCATTATTCTCTCTCTCTTGCTGCATGAGTTTGGGTTGTTTGTATGTGACAAGAATCCACTATATGTGGTGAAAACGTAAACATTCATTACAAGTTCAGCCCTTGCGCACTACTACCCTCTGTTCCTCCACTCTTGAAAACATAATTCCTGGGAGATGCTGACATTGAAAAAAGTTTACCGCTGCCATGACGTCACGAACATGAGTGAACATATAAATGGCTGGCACACCTGTGCGGACCGACATGAACGGCGGTGTATTTCCTGCTGTATTCTTAGGTAGTCTTTGGCTATAAGTGGGGCTGTGAGAATACTGGAATATCACCAAATCAGATCAAATAGTGAACGTACAAATAATTGGAATCGCAAATTGAATATTTGCTATTTGAATTTTCGAATTAGAGTTATACTCGGTGTAGAGACCCACGCAGTGCTACATGTTGCGTGCGCCGCAGAGCCCCTTGTGCTCGATGCCTCCCAAGCGAGTGTTTCACTTCATTTTCGGCACAAAAAGAGCATTAAGTGTGCTGTGGAGGGGCCGCCCTTGCTGACGCAGTAGCGGACTTTAGAGAGTTTTAGCATATCCGGTATTCTACTAAAGGAGCGGAATAAAGGGGAGCGGAGGCATAAACACGAGCGGCTGGAGCTGTGGTGCCACCTTGTGGCGCAGAGCTCAACCAGAAAAACACAGTGCTAATATTGCAGTAAACAACTGTGTTCTACTTCGCTGTTGGTGTAAGGTTTCAACAGATGTGTAATCGTGTTCACGATGTTTGTCTGGTTGAGGTCCGGCTTATGATGTCAGTCTAGAGTGCGCGCTCGTTGGTGGAGACTCACGTGCATCCGCCTTGGAGGGACAAATGCTGCTGCCTTCTAAAGTTGTACCCAACTATAGCATGGTGGACATTCCTAGCAGAACTTTTGGTGGCATTGTATCAATGGTGCTTTATGAAAAAAAAATATTAACTTGCTCATTTAATTGTTGCTTTTTATTGAAAAAAGGCACAGCTGCCTGACAACAAGATGGTGTCTTCATGGGGCTCTGGAGACTCTGTGAAATCAGATGGGAGCCAAGAAAATTCCTGGGGCTTCGTAGGCTTCACGGCAGGAAAAACTCGCTCCATGCTGACGACCCTGGGCAGTGCTGACTTCTGGAAAAGTACCGTGAGGTGTGTGCTGTCATCACCTGGCAACATTAGATTACAGTTACTGCTCATACTGTGTGACATTTTTTGTAACTGTTCTCTGCTGGTCCCTGTATAGATCAGTGAAAACCTAGATCTATATTCACACTGCAGTTCTTACGCTAGGTTGGGATATAGAAACAGGAACCATTAAATCTCAAAATTAAAAAGAAGACGACTCGCCAAATGAAGTCAAGTGTTGGTTCTCTTGTTTCAGGGCCTATACAGGTTCTCTGTGCACAATGATTGCGAACAAGGGACCTGTCCACATGGGCCCCAAAATGGCAGAATCAATATTTTTGTGAACAAAGGACTTGTATGGATCCTGAAGCTTCAGAATCTATCATTAATTTTATTTGGAAAATTATTGTGAACAAAGGACCACCGTAGACCCTGAAGTGTCAGTCACTATATTATAATATTTTATTTATAAAATGTGGGTTTTATTTTAGTTATGGTCCTTCCATACTAGATAGGTTTCCATTAAACACTGTCCTACAGTAAACTTCAATAACAGCCTTTATAAGTTCACTCCATTGTCACAGAAACACATCACTAATATTTGGTTTCAAAACAAATAATGGAAGTCATTGGCTGTACTTTGGCTATATTTTGAAATGATCCACACATGTTGGGGACAGGCATACCGTGCACTATTAAAAAAAGTAGAGCTGACAAGCTTAATTTTTTTCTTTCTTGGAAACCATTATTTGAGGTCAACAAGACATATTTAGTAGTGTTGCAGCCGGCTTTCATTATGAACATTTCCCTGCTTAAATCCTGCTTTGCCCCACATTCCCCACATATTACCAGTTGCCCTTCATGGTAAAAGTAGTGTACACTGTTTAATTAAACAAGTAACGTGTATGCATTATTGTCGCCATACAGGTTGAATACTGACGTGATGGATCAGATACCACAAAATATATTTGTGTGGACTAAATGAATGTTTATTGTTTGCACAACCTGCAGCTCTCAATATCTCAGCTGCATGTGGTAATAATTGTTACTTGCATAGTGTTGCCGTTTATCAAGTTTCCCAGAATATCAGATGCAGTTGCAGGTTTACTTAATTACTAAACTTGTAATGCCAGTGTGTCTCTTTTTTTTTTTTTTTTTAGCAGCACTACACTTAGTTTTCTTTTCATCCATTTGCAGAAGTATATTTATGCAGTGATTTCATGCAGGAATTTGACTAACGTCAAGCGCCACAAGCCAGTTCAAAGAACTGCATCCACAGTGCGCTCTAACACCGACCTCAAGCAATTTGCTGTCCCAGCTGTCTACCAGTCTGTTTTCAGAGATGCTTATGTGAGCAAGGTATGGCAATTCAGCATGAAGTTAAAGGTTTTGATTGATGGTATTCACTTTCTGTTGTTGCTTGCGAAGCAAGGTGCATGCGTATTCCTGTAGTTTTTGTCATTCAAATGTGAATGTGCCTGAGATATCAGTCACGTCTCCTTCATGTGTCAGCTAGTTCTTTTGAACATTTGTTTTTAATATTGGTTTGGTGGCATCCTCAGCATCATCAACACCAGGCAGCAGTAGCAAAGTAGCAAAACAGATTAAAATATTTGAAGCTTTTGCAGAGGTTCATTGCATACTCTAATGAGGACTAGGCACCTGAACACCTCAGAAAAATTCACATGAAATAAAATTGACTTTTAGATGCAATTTACTAGGAAAGTATGCAGCCATCTCAAAAAGTTGCCTGTTATACATGTAAATCATTACTGTCAAAAAAGAGGGAAAGAAAACTTACCGCTATAAACCTGTATACTGATGCAGCTACCAGCCACCCATATGTCTGCTCATTTTCTTGTGCACTTATTAAGGGATTTTGCAGTACAGTAGATCTAGTGGGAAGCATCTTGATTCATTATTTTGGCATGTACAGTTGTGCATGCAGTTCCCGAAAAGGTTATATCTTTTATTGCTCTCTGCCAATGTCCATTACTGAGTGAAAAAGTATGACAAAGGCCTCTTGCAACAGTACGTAAATCATGTGTGAACAACACATGTCTAACCGACACTTGAGTTGTGAATCTCAGATTGCACAGTCTGCTGTCAAAACAAACATCTTTAATAGAGCAATAAAGACAAATATTGAGTCAAGCAAAAGTGATAATTGATGCTCGAATGCATCTAAAATGTCAATATTGTGAGCAAAATATTAATCCTTCATCGAGAACAAAGCTTTAGTAAGCGAGAAATTTAGGTAAATGTAGGACACGATTTGATACTCTACCGGGACATTCTAGTAGTGTCCCAATAATGTTGTAATGCCTCATTATAATTCTGTCACTAGTATTCAACCACGCATAATAAAACGATTATTGCATTGCATTATAAAAAGGAAGGAACTGTTACTCGAGAGGGAAACAGCGCAAAAAAACACAAGAAGACAAGAGGGGAGACACACACCAGCGCTGACTGACGACTGAATTCTTTATTCAGAAAGGGACATATATATACCAAAAGAAAAAGAAAAAAGAAAGAAAAGAAGGGTATATCACTGAGCGTGGGCAAAAGATAGACACTGATTAGATTTGGATTTCCCGCGAATTATGACGGTTCCGGAGATATGTTAGTTCTGCCTCAGACAAGGCCACAGACGGAGTGCTGATGCAAGACGCACCATTCCTTGCAATGGCAGCACTCTGTCAGCACAAGTGTTGAACATGACGAATACAACAAGCTGCTTTGAAAAAAAGAACGAAAAACATAATTTTTTTTTTTTTTGCGATTTTCTGTTGCACCTTGCCTCCAAGCGGCCGCCGGCAGAAGCTGAAATTTGACGTCATAACACCCACCCATCCGCGCGCGCGCGGCCAAGGTCGGTTATAGCCGTCGCAGTGTTTCCGGGGGTGTCAGTCCCTGGCAGCGTTTGTTTAACCCCTTTCGGCGATCTTTGCACGGGGTCCGCCTGAAACATTATTACCGTCGGCACTCCACGCAGGTGGTGCGTCTTACATGCGCCTTCCTGTGGTCGTTGCTCGGTATTGACGCATTCATCGTGGCGGAAGGAAATGCCCAGACATTGCTGTTATAACAGCATTGGCGGTCGTGGCACGCCGTTGCACACGTTTCCCAGAGACAAGAAGGTGCATAAACTTTGGATACCTTCCTGTCAGCCATCACGCCCAGCCTGGAGACCTCTAAAAAATTACTTCATTTGTGCGGACCACTTCCTCGACGATGAATTTGTGACCAGCCCGGCTGTGCTGAAAAACCTCTGCATGCCGCTCTAAAAGGCGACGCCTAAAGCCTGACGCTGTGCCATCGGTCTTCTCATGAAAACGCAAGGCAGAAATGATCAGCGGCACGTTTGAAAAGAGGAGGCGAAAAGATGTCGGTACTGTTTTCGTTCACTTGCAGCCTTCTTGTGCAGTGTGAGGGCGAGGCTGAGGCGAGATGCCCGAGGCTGGACACGAAGGAAGTAATGTCTTTAAAAATGTTGGCGAAAGCATAGTAAAACAATACAAGGCTAGCGCGTGCGAGCGTGACTCACGAGATCAGTCCTACGTGGCAGTGGGGCAGACACACACACAGCTCTGCTTCTCCACAGGCTAAAAGCGCAAAAACTGGGGAGAACACCAGACAGGTGCTGCTATCTGTCAGGCGGCTGGTGAAGTGGATGTGAGAGTCTCAGATGTACTGATACCTCACAGCAGTTGCTCACACCGACGGCATAAACTACTATTCAGTCATCCACGCAGTGCTGAAGTACCCCGCAGCTGCCTCGCCTGCGTGCGCTCTTGAAAAAGCAAGTTTACAGAGGAAATGACAAATAATTCTTGCTCAAGTGTCTGGTGCAGAGCAAAATCTTCGCGCTACGATTCGTGAAAACCTGACCAGCACTTGCATGGCCGCCTACTCTTCTTCGTCGCTTGACACGGAAGGCTCGTAATTGTAAGTGGTAATATTTCTTGCCAAGTTGGAGTGGTCCTCGTCTTCAGTTGTGTACTCATTGCTGGTAGAGGCACCAGAACTCGAATCCATGCTCGCGATGGCGGCGTCAGCGCGCTTCGTATGACCACGGTCAGCCGGCTGGCTATCCGACGTGGGTGTCGTGACGTCGCGCCTTCCAACTCCCACGGGTTGGGCGGCGAGGCGCGTGCTCTCAAAAACGCCAAAAATAAAGCTATCGGCTCAAAAATGAGCTAAGTGACTACTTCTTTTTAGTGTAATCACACACTGAGGATTCGTTTTCAGCATTTTCGTAAAATTTTCAGATTTTGTGTCCGTATCCCTTTAATCGTGATTTTCATTGGAACTAAGCTTTTTCATGGCGTGAAACAAGCGCTGCAAGGTTTCTGGAATGGTATTTTAACAGTACACATTGACTTATTAATTATGCATCAACGAAAACCATGCTATAAATACGGACGAGGAAGGAAAAAGACAGGACAAGCGCTGTCCTGTCTTCTTCCTTTCTTGTCCATGTTTTCAGCTTGTTTTCTTCGATGGATTCATACCAACAAGCTCGCATTTAAACCTTTTTAAGTTATTCTTTGTCTTTAGTGTCCCTTTCAAAACACTAACAATTTATGTTGCAATCCTATGCTCATCTTCATAGAATCTAAGAAAGACTCGAAAAGTAAATATACCTGCTTTATTGCCAGGTACAGTGAGTTCTCACCGCATTCTTTAACGGGGACACTAAGCAGGTATCGGAAAATAAGCTGTATTGGTAGATAGCATTTCTGGAATGCCAAAAACATCAGTCTTTCCATGCACAAAATCTTGGTAATCCAGAAATGCTGCAAAAATGAAAGACCAACTGCAAGTTCCTACATTAGCTGTTCATGATGTTATGAGATTTGGACAGCATTTGCTCGAAACCAGTTGCAGTCAAGTGCCTTTATAACGAAGTGCTTGGGACCTCCGAAATCATTCAATATATAGGTCACTTCGTAGTAAAGGTCTCACACCACACAGCTCACAATGTAACTGGGGCACTACAACGCAAGCACACGGGCGTTTTTGCATTTCAGCTGTGTGCTTGCATTGTAGTGCACGTTAAAGAACCCCATGTTGTCAAAATTATTCCGGAGCCCTCCACTATGGTGTGCTTCATAATCAGAACTGGTTTTGGCACATAAAACCCCAGAAGGAAGAAGAAGAATTAGTCCTTCGTTATACAGGTCATTTCGTTGTAGAGACGTTCATTGTAGAGGCACTCATCTGTAATAATTTATCAATAAACAAGGGTTACATTTCATACGAAATGAACTAAATACTCAACCTTGCGAGTTTTGAGAACTTTTTCTCAAGGAAAATGGCCCAAACATGTGAAAATATTGTTAAATTTTTTATGTCACATTAACAGACTTGCGCTGCTGTTTAAGCACAAAAGTTTTAGAAAAGGAAAACTTGTCCTACGTTCTTTCTGTAAATAACCAACTTTTTTTCCACCAAATATATGTTGTTTGAGTCCTGAAAAAAGATACTTCACAATAGTACTTTGCTAACTTAGTTAGCAAAATGATATTTAGTGTCCCTTTAAAAAAATGGCCATGAAGATAGCTTCTTTTTCTTTTTTTCCGCAAATGCTAGCTCATAGAGGTTTGTACTTTTTCTCCTGTTACTTGTCACTAATGGTTCTATTTTGTTGGGTGCTTGAATCTCATAGTTTGAATTTATGGGTGCACTGCATTTTAAGATTAGGCAATGCTGCATTCTCTTACTAAGAGAGACTTTCTGCATATGGTGTTCATTTTTCCACGCGTCTTCTCTCACAGTACAGTCCGTCCTATGAGAAGTGGGACAGCCCCAACTGGAGTCCTGTGTTGGTGGATCTCTTCAATGTTCTGAGGGCGTCCATGATAGCGGAATCCATTGATGACAAGTCACCCTCAGCGCAGTGCTCATATGGTAAAGTGTTATGCCTTTTTAGCTTTGTGTTATAGGGCTTTCTTCTGCCCTCTTTTTAAAAGTTCTTTTTTTCTGTCATGTAGCCTTGGAATTTCCTAGAGAAAGACTGTTCATAGTTAACTGTAAATACAATGTAGAGTTAGGCTTTTACTAGGTAAGCCGGAAAGAAGTAAATTGAAAATGGTCTTTTCTTCTTTTCTGTATTAGTAATTTCTGGAGAACTAACTTATGTGCCATCCAAAATTTTCACAAGTTTGTATAAGCAGGGAAATTTATGGTTAGCACAAAGAAAAAACCTCATTCTGGTGTCCTCGTTCTACTTGTGCACACATCTTTTCACCTTGCTAGAACCACCATGCATTCACCTAAACCTAGAGGTAGTGCAGTTTTCTGAGCAAGGTCTGTCTGTGCCCTGTAATGTAATTTGAAATGCAAACGGGTAAAGGGTAATCACAAAACCTTTCACCCGTTGCAATGTTTGTGCAGCCTATTTGGTAGTTTTGCAGTTCTGAAAGGTATATCTGTCATAATAAGAAGGGTGCATTGATCACCATAATTGATGAATGCTAAAAATGAAAGAATGCATTGTCAATTTTAACTTGCCCTCTTTTTAGCTTGTGCCGATTGCTGTTGAGCCCCAACACTTCTGGCAGGTACCGTCAGTGCAGTCAGGTCTTATCAACTGTCTGTCTTGCAGAAAGCCGCAGCTCCATCCTGCTCGGTTTGGCCAAGGGTCTTTTGCCTGATGACACACTTCTGGCAATGTGCTGCTTGTTTGGTGTGCAACATGTGAGTGCCTTTCATGAGTGCCAGTATCAGTCTGTATAGTTTTGAAGGTTTCAGTATGCAGGGCCAGATTTATGCTTTGCATGTTTCACTTTTGAAAAGTTAGAATGTTTAATCTCTCAAAGCAACGAACATGGCTATGAGAGATGCCATAGTGAGGGACACTAGATTAATTCTGACCACTTGGGACTCCTTAGCATGCACCCAGAGCATGGCAGGGTACACAAGGGTATTTGCATTCAACCCCCCATCAGAATGTGGCCACTGTGGCTGGGAATTGAACCCGATCATAATAGGAATGACTTTGTCAGGAACCTGTTGTGGCACTCTAAAGCAGCATTTAAAGGTCCCCCTCACCAGGTCTGGCCATTTTGAGCTGACAAGCGCAGTGTGTACAGTGCACGCTGACGATCGTGTCTGCTAAATATAACATTCCTACGTGCCACGGAAACAGCTTAAATTTCAAACCACACACCGTCTGGCCCTTCTCCTCACGGGCGGCCGCGCTCCCAGCCGGAGAGTCGACGTCTGTCGCGCAAGTGTGCCTATGTACATGGCAGTGTTGTGATGTCAGGTCATAGTGACACGTGACTTCGTGATTTATTCAAGGCAGTATCACTTATTTGTTTTATCTGTTGCTTCAGTAGACAAATTAAAGTTTAGAGAAATAATGAAACATACAAACCGAATGTTTGCGTGTTTTTGTTTTACTTCGTACCGTAGCAAGAGAGATGTACTTCCGTTTCATCTGCTTGTTACCGTGTCGTGCAGTCGCGCGTGCAGAGAACAAAACTATGTCATTTTCTACCGTGTTCCAGCGCTGTGATCATGCTTTTTCATCCTCTCACACGTGCCTCAGTGCTCGTGATTGTGCCACTGACTTCTACCGCTAAGCAGGTCTCCTCGTGCAGAGCGCGCAAGATCGTCCGCTGCGCGAAACAAGACAAACGCAAAAGCTCGCGCACAAGACTGCCACCAGAAGTGTGCCACTCAGCAAAAACACGAGAGAGAAAAATAAAATAAACTAGGCGGGGCCCATGACATATTCGTCAGGCGATCCTCCGGCTCCGGTATGGGAGAACGCAGGGAAGAAATTTCGCTTGCGGAGGCTAGACGGGAGAGAGTGACTATGTTGGTGGTGGCGCTCACCTCCTGAAATCATGGTTTCGTGGCACTTCATATATTTATATCTCTGCTATTAGTGAACTAATTTGAAAAAATTGGCTGAGGTTTAACTCTTGTAAACCTAGTTATCATGAGCGAAAGGTCTGTTTGGCTTGGTTTTGCAAAGACTATGCACACAGTGTTTCATTAATGCACGCTTCCACACTTGGTAAGCTTCTCTATAACGGGCTAATCTGGCCTCCCTTTGCTCCGGTTTTTTAGCAGCCAACTTTGCCTTTGCTTGAGATTTCACAGCCTGCCGTCTAGCTATATCTACTAGATGATTGGATTCGGCCTGTTGCTTGCGCTGAAGCACACGCACAGATGACCCAGCCGGCGCGCCATCCATGGCGAGACTGAGCGACCAAGCGCTGGCAAAGCAGCCGTTAAACCCTCACCTAGTCTTGTGGTACCGCAGTGGCGAAGCTCCGAGCGAGCGCAGCTGTGACACTTCTCCACAGCAGATCACGTGGCATGACGTCACACCTGCCACACTCGCTCGCGCTCCAGCTGCTCAAGGTCATTGTGACGCAATGAATGACCTTGCGAGACATGGCATAGTAGAGCTTTCGCTTTAAAATCTTGCACTAAAACACTCCTCAGAGGGCACCGAACAACTTCCAGCGTGTAACCAAGATTTGCTATGTGGCCTGGTGAGGGGCACTTTAAGCCTGAAGCAGTGCCAATTCAAGGCAGTGGCAAGTGTATGTCATCTCAGAAGATGACAATTTCTCTGCAACGGAACAGCGATGCCATCTGTCATCATGCAGTGTCTTTTTCCATGTTCTTATTGCAATTGCAATGATTAAAAAAGAAAAGCAGCGAAATTCAACTTGCAAGTATTTTACATGCAGCAGGATTTATCGTGGTCAGGAGCCACATACCATAGCAGTTGTTTCTCTTTGCTGCCAGTCTTTACAATCCACTATGCTGTTCAAAGACTGATGAAGTCAATAAAGTGGCATCTCACTGTGCAAGCCAGTGACTAAAGGGAAGAAGAATGAATAATGGAAAGAATCAGTGCAAAATTTGGACCTGTGGTTTTTGTTTGTTGCAAGTATGAGCTGTGTGTATGAGCATTGAAGCTGTCATTAGCATGTGTAGCATTATGGCATGACTATAGTGGTTTCGTTGCGCCACTCTCACTAAAGGTCACAAAGTTTTGGGTGTTGTGATGAATAGATACACTAGCATGTTACCCAGCTTGCAATAAACTCTCATAACCTGAATTTTTTTGGCTGAAGAAGAACATTGGAATTGCAGTTATATATATTGGTATGCTTGGTAAGAAAATACAGAATTATTTTCACACCATTTGCTGCCCGGGTTAACTTTGTAGACTAGTTTAAAGAAAACTGAGACGGGCATCTAGCACAAAACAGTGCCTTTATATTTGCATATTTTGACACTGAACATACTCAGACTTGGCAAGTGAACCGTCTCGCATCTTATGGCAGTCTGTGAAACAGTCGGTGTCGCAGAGATGGCGACTTTAATTTCTCTTGCTTAACCCTTTACCTACTGTGAGAAAAGAAGAAAATTGTACCAAATTTACCGGAAATTTTTTTTTCGCTTAAGTTGTGGAGCTTTTTTTTTTTCTGAATAAAATGGCACCATTATTTCAATTCAATGGGGTTCCGTTATTTCACTAACTGCATAAACCCAGTGAACCATTAATGTACCATAGATGTCCATAGAACATCATGTTTGAGACATTGCACACATCCTATAGATATCTATATTTCTCCAAACAACGTTACAAATACGTACCATGGATAATCTAAGTCCCATCCAGATCATGTTGCTCTAACGTTGAAAGGATGTCACAGCTGGACATAAGTAACCTCTAATAGATGTTCTTTTTGGGGACGCAGGAGGTCCATAGCACATCTAGTGGATTTTTCCTGCTGACGCTATAATGAGCTGTATACCTGCGAGTGCCACAGTAGATGTACTATTGAATACAAATGAAATGCGAACAGCAGAGTGTGTGGCCAAAACGTAACTAAAAGCACAGTGTGTGGCGTCGGCCAGCGATGATTGTACACATGCATGTGGTTTCGATGCGGAGTGCGGGGCTGCTTGTCCTAGTGCGTATTACGTCACCTGTATTTTGTTGGAAGCTTGTATTCTCACCCCGCCATTGCAGTGCCATTCCTATCTGTGATTATCTGTGATTCCTATCGGTGGCTAGCACTGTTGTTGCGCATCCAATGCAATACATTTTTCGTGCTATTCAAATTACGATTAGACACTGGCAGCTTTGATGGTGGTAACAAAAGCAAAGCAATGCACGTTAGCAAGCTGGGTAGCATGCCACACTACAGATGTAGCAATGGTGCTAGTCACCATAACACTGTACTGCCAGGTGGGTATGGCACTGTCGAGGAGAGATGAGAAAACAACTTTCGGACAAAATACATGTGATGTTTGTCGCAATAGGGCGAGGATGCGCTGCACTCTTCCTCGAGAACTACATTCCCACGCACGTGCACAACGACTGGCCGACGACATGCACAGTATACCTTTAGTTATGCTTCGGCCACACACTCCGCTGTTCGCATTTAATTTGTCCTCGATGGTACATCTGCTGAGGCACACTAATGGCACAGTTACCCCCATTGTCGGCATGTAACTGGTGACTTTGCTTGAAATGTTTTGTTAGCGTGTAAACGTGTGAATGTGAAAATATAAATTGCAACACTTATTAAGGTGAAATCCTTAGATGGCTCAATGGTCGAAAAATCCGATGTCCAGCGTTGCAGCACCAAAATTTAATGGCACCAAAATTGGGCATTGAACCGTCGACCTTTGGTGTTAATTAGGTCGAAGCGAATTAAGGCATAGTTCATTAAGATAGAGTTAATTGAGGCACTCTAACCCACGGCCTTTGTTGGGAGTCAAAACCACTTGGAGAGATGGGCGAATCGGCCACATCTCCAAATTATCTCCAAGTTGGATTCCAATTGACATGGTGAAGGTAGAGTCGAACCCACTACCTTGGGTGTTCATTAGAGCGAAGTTACTTAAGGCAAGATAATTAGGGCAGAGTTAATTAAGGCACTCGAACACTCGACCTTTGGTGGAAGTCAAACCCACGACTTTTGGTGTTAATTAAGGCAAAGTTAATTAAGATACAATTAAGGCACTCAAACCCTCGACCTTTGGTGGGAGTAGAGCCCGCAACCATTGGTGTTAATTATGACGAAGTTAATTAAGGCACTCGAGCCCACAACTTTGGTAGGAGAAAACAATAGAAGTAACAACGCATGCGAATGAGAATGACAAATAATTTAATTAATGCTTCGTGAGTGCACAGGCTTCTGCCTTCATCCTCTTCAGTGTTCGCTAAAGTGACTGTCAACTTTTATATATAGTTCTAGCGCTCATCAAAATGCGAAAACTGTGCTAACAAAACCCTAAATCCGCATTTTGATCATTATGCATCATTACAAATCCTGCAATGGATAATTGAAAAATAGTGAGTTCAGTAAGCACTAGGTAAAGCACACCAGTGAAACTCACAATGTCATACCAATGTTACTTTTTTATTTATACAACTGATAAAGCTTTATTACAAAAATGATCGGCCCCCAGCCACGCACATGTATGAAATTATTCATTACATGTTCTCGCTGTATACAAACAGGTTAAACGCGGATCTAAAAAAAAAAAAACGTAATCAAAAACATATTCTTGAAAATTAAACTTCATTAAAACACAAGTAACGAGTAGGCACAAAATGACTAGTAGGCACAGTGCCACAATTATAATTAAAAAGAATAAAACTGATTAGTAAGAGGTAGTATAACATACTAATTAATGACCAAAAGCGCATGGCCTGCTTGCCAGCACTTGCTTCTGGGGCCACCGGATTCAAGATAGAAAGCCAGTACTTTCCAGCTGCATTGAAAAATATATGGTGAAATAAATTCCACGCAAGCAGAATCCAGAGATGGAATGTTCATCTTGATAGGCAACTTGGTCAGGCAGCTTCTCAGATCACAAAAGTGTCAATAACATAATGCTGCCAGAGACTTAGAGATATGCATTGCAAATGAGAAATATCCCTGACACTTGAAGAGGAACGCAGGAAACCAAGCGATACAAACATGTGCGAAAATTAACCATCAAAACATTGCCTCCCGAGTATTCCCGTAAGCGCTCCGCAAGGCGAACAAACGTACCACAAATAGCAGTCAGAAGCACAGCTCGAAATTTCAGCACGCAACTGTACAGTTCTGCCTAGTATACACGTACTTGGGCCATGGTCAACCGCACAAAAGTCGAAAAGACACAAATAAAGCACACGCTGCTCACGCCCGGAACATTGCTGCGCACTTCTAGCCACCGTAGCAGTTGCATCGAGGCGGGTGTTGCTGAATTGATATCAGTGGCGATGCGAAGTCAGAGCTATTGCGAGTTCAAGCTGGTTCAAGCTTCTTTTTTTCTTTATAAATTGTCGTGATACATCAGCAAGTTAAAGGTTACGTATTTTCAACAGTGTACTAATAGATATAACTGAAAAATAAAGCATCTTTGTATGAGAAAGAAAATGACGTAATCGAGACCGAAAGCATAGCGAAAAAATGGCGAAAGTATTGGGCGCGCGGTGTCCGGCAGCAACGTTACTAGACCTCCAACAGTGCGAGCAAAGGTCGTGCTAAATTGCAAAATAATTAATTAAATGCTTTTTCTCTCCTAGCTTCCCATTGTTAGGCATTAGAGACAATTTGCTTGTATTTCTGCGGCATAGTGCGTGCATCTACTCATAACGCACTATGTACGATCAATGCACGAGAGCTTTGAATGTGCAAGAGATGTCCAAATCATAAGGACATTCAACGTCCTATGGATGACCTTTGACTGCCACGTACCAGTCGAACGTACTATAGATGTAAACTGGACGTCATTAAATGTCTTGGATATTTGGTCTTTTGTGGTACATCGAATGGATATTTGTGGTTCACTGGGAAAAGATAGCTCGAAGATAGCTTCACTGCACAGCTGCAGTGTCTTGCAAAAAAGCGTTTGTCAGGGCTCAATAAACTATGAAACAAGAGAATACAAAGCAAAAATAACCTAAACGGTGCAAAAACACATACTTCCACAGCTCCTAACACAGTTAGTAGGCCGTCTTCGTATGGTAGACTTCGAAGCACGGTGCGGCACAGAGGCCAACTCCGCACTCACGGGCAGCTGCTAGGTCCTCCGGTCCATCCACAGAATTTTGTCATCAAAATCGTCAGACGAGAACACATCATTTTTTGTATCCATACAAAACTCTAGTGAGCTGTCGTTTGACAAGCAGTCATAGAAGAAATTCCTTTTACGTTCTTTCATTGCCTCGTTTTGAGGAGGCAGCCATGTTTCATGCGGTGGTATCAGAGGCGGCAGTACAATAAAAGCCGAGGCACAAATTGCACAACATGGACAAGTGCGGCCATCTAGCGTCAAGAAACACAGCTATGACGAGTATAGTCGTCATTGGTTCCCTGTGTGACAAATTTTGTGGATGACGAGTATAGTTGTCATCGGTCATTTTGGTACAAAATCTCATGACGACTATACTCGTCAATGGGAGGAAAAGGGTTAAGCGTCCCGTTTGGTTTTGTGAGCTCGGATTTTGTAAATGTCACGAAATCATGACAACAGCCTAGAGAGGTTAACTGTGACAACTCTTTCCACACTGTTGAAAAATAGTGAAATATCATTAGTATAAAGCACTATAGGAAACAAGAATAATGAATTGATGATCTCTACATCAGAATTTTTACTATCAGGCAAAGCTACTGAAAACCATACTTCAACAAACGTATCATTCATATCAGCATGAATGCACATTGTTGTTTTGTTTGCGACAGAAGGCGTGCAAACTGGAAGCAGCAACTAGTAGTAGCAGCTGAGCTGAAGATTCCATAGTAAGACGTTGCCACATGTCATGGTGCATTATGAGCAAGAACTTAGCCGTTTGGCTTCTTTGTGGCTGCGAGTTTTTGTAGTGTACAGCACTGCTGAAGCTGTTGATGCTTTCTGTAATAGTGTATTTGTCAGATTTAGTCGTTAGTGACACTGAGGCCCTTTGCTGTAGGAAGCATTCATTCAGGAGTGTCATTCCTGCGTACTATGTGTGGGGCTTTACTGTTGGTAAAGGGACTGTGGCACATTTTTTGCTGCACTGAATTATGTGCTTGCTCCATTCCGGGTTATACGCATTGCTTGCTTCTTTTGATGTACAATGTGATTTAAATCTCGCTGATCTTTGCATCATCGTATTGTGCCAGCCTGTTGGGGTATCAAGTGCTTATTGCAAGACATGCTGTACTTTTTCAGCTGGACCAGGTGGAAGAGTTCTTCCTCAACTTGCCAAGCACACCTATAGTCCTGAGCGTCGCTTCCTACTTCTTTTCGCTCTTGGTCCTCGTCACCCTCAATCCAGCCGACACAGATCGGCTGCTTTCCCTGGATGCCCAGCAGGTGGTGCAAGAGGTGCGCTATGCAATCCCACACTTTTTTGCATTTGGTAAAACAGCATTACCTGAGGTGAAGCACTGCCAAGTGAAGACAGAAAAAACAAAAAATAGGACCAGTCCCTATTATTTATGTATTTATTTATTTATTTAGTTGTTGTTTGTTTGTCTACAAATACTGCAGGCAGTAAGTACTGCCCAATTAGGAGAGGAGTTAAGAGGTTAGCAATGTCAAACATTCCTATACTTGACATTGCACCTTGTCTTCAAAAACGGAGGGCAGTGCCACCGCTCAACTATAGTTGTCACTGCACTTCGTTAGCACTTCTCCTCATCACTGGAATCGCTAAAGAACATTATTCTTTAGCCATTATTCTGCTGCCATGACCGTAAGTGGCACTGGCTAACGCTTCTTTTTTTTTTTTTTACATCGAGTATACATACCCAAGAAGGTGGATGGAGGGACAACCACTGCCGTAGCTCAATCGGTAGAGCACCAGACACAAAATGTGGAAGATGTGGGGTCAGCTCCCACTGGTGGCAATTTATGTTTTCGTCCACTGTTATTTCCATCTTTCTTGTTATTTCTACACTTTAATTAAAAATGACAATTAATTTCACCTATGCTTTCCCTGGCTTCATTGTCAATTTTTTTGTCTATGGTTGCAGTGAACATTATTAATGCACAGTGTCTACTTCAGCCAAGCAGTGGCCCTGTCTTATGCTAAATGGTATTTAGGAAGAGCTTCGTGGTGCTTGCTTGTGAACATGAGGGTAGGGTAGGACACATGAGGTGCCACTTTCACCTGTGTTTTTATTCTGGAATGATCACTTTTGGGCATAACACTTTCAGTGAATGCTAGTTGGTCCGGTCGTCACTTCAAGATGTCTCGCGAGTTGTGTCATTGACGTCTGCTTGCACCATCATACATACATAAAATAAGCGTGAGCTTATTGTGAGTCACTTATTGTGAGCTTATTGTGAGTCACCTCTGTGAGTCACTGGTGTGAAAGAGCCCTAATACAGTAGGCAGAACACCCATCATTTCAGCAGAGTGTTGAACCAGACGCTGAGTCACGCATAAGTTAATGTATCCCTGAGTGTGATCGATCGAGAATACGGTGCCCAATTTTAAGTAATCTTGGAAGGGAAATTTTGAAGCCATATTGCCCTTGTGGTTCTATGCTGGTGCCATTCACTGAGTACTTAAATTGTTCATTGTCTAAAATGCTCTTAATTCTATTGTAAATATTTGTGGCTTAGTAAGCTTTTAATATCTTGTCAGCATGCCAACTGGAAGATTTGTCTAAAAAGAAGCAAAAGTGTGTCATGTGAAAAAAATTGGTGTGTATTCGCAGCGTACCTTCTTGCCTTTCTGAGTAGAACCATATAGATTGTAAAATTAACTTCCAGAGGCATTGAATAAGTTATCAAATAACAGGGAATGGAAAAATTTTATTTACATACAAAATATAGCCACTGATTATACTGATAGCTATGGTCACATTATAGCACCAGTAGTTTGTGCTATAATTGTTACATTGGTTTACTGTGTGCCTGAGTTCTTCTTTTCTCTTTTCTTGTAGGTTTCAAGCAAGAGTCATGATGCACTTAACGATGATGCGCATGTTTGCGCAGAGCTTGCCTCGAAGTTTTGCCAAATGCAGGCAGACCTGGCTCAAGCCGAGCTGCTGAAAAAGCAGGGTGGAAGCATTGATGTGGAGCGTTTTACCGAGGACAATCGCTACAAGGCAGAAACAATTCTTGGGATGGCTCTGTGAGTGGCACTACCTCATCATCCCCTGCATTGTGACACTGGCCACTCTTGTAGCATGAAGTTCTGTGTAGTACAGGCCTGACAGGCTGTCAGCAAAAAACACTCGGCAGTCTTCGTTAAATAAAAACACGGAATTCGTTAAATATTTGAGGTAACATCATTGTGATAACCACCTCAAGCTAAATGAACAAACTCTGGGCATTTACTTGGTCGATCATGCATGCATGCTTTCATGTCACTGTCATGTTCAGTAACTGCTACATGTTGTGTGTAAACCATGCACTCAAGCATTGTTCTCTACAGCTGTGAAGTGTGTATATAGAGCTGCCGTATCATGTCAATCAACCTCAGAAAGTAACAAGCTGGATAATTGCTTGTCAGTGACATTATTGTAGCTCTGGGACTTGTAGCTTGTAGTACACTACAATATGAGGTCTCATCTACTCTGTCCCATATAATCACGTTTACTTGTGTAACACCT
The DNA here is from genome assembly GCF_013339745.2 of Dermacentor silvarum. Taxonomy (NCBI): domain Eukaryota; kingdom Metazoa; phylum Arthropoda; class Arachnida; order Ixodida; family Ixodidae; genus Dermacentor; species Dermacentor silvarum. The sequence goes on from NC_051155.1 coordinate 222,086,376, forward strand.
ACACCTTTCTTCCTTTCCTGGTTTGTTTGGTACCCGCCGTGGTTGCTCATGTGGCTATGGTGTTGGGCTGCTGAGCACGAGGTCGCAGGATCGAATCCCGGCCACGGCAGCTGCATTTCGATGGGGGCGAAATGCGAAAACACTCGTGTACTTAGATTTAGGTGCACGTTAAAAAACCCCAGGTGGTCCAAATCTCCGGAGTCCCCCACTACAGCGTGCCTCATAATTAGATCGTGGTTTTGGCACGTAAAACCCAATAATTTAATTAATTTTAATTGTTTGTTTCATTTTTTTTCCTTCTCCCCCTTCTCGACCCATTGTGGCTCTTATGCAATCCAAGCTCGTGTCTCTCTGTTGGCGCTGTGTGCTGCTTTATAACTGCTACACAGAATATTGAAATATTGAAGACCCACCATAAAAACTTTTGTTCAGTATTCTTCATTGTTTTTGCTCTTGCTATTAGTAATTTAGCTTGCTTTGGCACAAGTGTTAATGTGGGTGTCTTTAGCTGAAACATATTTTTTCCCGAAAGCTCAATTTTCAATATAGGGTGTGGGCCATGTGCAAGGAGAGACCTTACATGATTAAATACAGCAATGCAAATCAGCCTTTGAAAAAATGACAGATGTGTGTCATTTAGTGTCACTGGGCTGACTGTGGACAAAAAGAAAAATACTTTATAGGCACTCCACTAAAATGAGATCTGATTAAAGCTGCAGTCAGTCTGGCAGATTCTCTGTGTCACCTTTACGGGATCAGCACATTGACCGGTCTGGTTCTCATGGTGTCACAAGCTGCTATTACCTCCACACAATCTTGCTCAGCTGTTCACAGAAATTTGCTAATGCGCAATCTGCTAGTCACTGCATGCTGCTGTGATTGCATTTAATCTTTTGCTCACTTCACACCACCCTACTTAATGTGAATCTGCCTTGTTTAAGGAAGAACAGTTAGTTCATCCCATTCCGCTGTATTCATTGTTCTTCCACTTGAAATGCCACCTTAACATTTTTGAGTGGAGGAAAGCACCACCTATCAACGAGAGTAGTCGCTGTGCTTCGATAATGCTGCTATGTAGTTCCTGCAACGAGGATCTGTTTGAGAAATGCCCCTTGCTCCAGCATTTTGAGTAAAAGCTAAAGGTGGCTGATAAGCAAATTTGCATTCAGAAGAGCACTATATCTTTTCGCATGTATGTTTTGATGGAGTGAAGAAGCATGTCATACTGATACATATAATGTTATCCTTGTTTCATGTGACCAAGGGGTGGCAGGGTGATGTAGATTTGCTTTCAACTCTTACTTTTGTGTAGATAAATGTCATACTTGGGCATACATTGGGCAGCTATCTCTCTGCCATTTTTCTCATTACTCTTGGAATGCTTGGGAGGGTAGGCAGTCTTTTCAGTAGCCTCAGAGGGCCTGCATTGCAAACTTGTGGGCTGTAGTTTCCCTCACTATACTTTGCTAAGATATTTTCTATTATTTTCTTGTAAACAGCACACTGGACCAGGAAGCCTTGGAAGCAGCTATCTCCCTGGCGAGGCGCTATGACATTCCTGCGTGGGATGTTTATATATGCCATTTGGAATTTCTATTTTCTGAAGGATGGTGAGGTTTTATTTAATCTTTACGATTTTCTGCTTCTCGTACGTCGTGTGCATTTAGCGAACCTTCCTTGAGTGCTAGCTCAGCAGTGAATCCGCTTCCTCATTTGTCACTAAGCAGCATTTTCCTACGAATTATGCAGCAGCATGTTTACCATATGCAGCATTTATTTAGTCTTGGCATCTGAGCCAGATAGGTAACAGCAACACTTTCAGTGTTTAATGAATAATTGCCGACACCTGGAAAGCTCAATTGCAACTGAGTCAGCAGCCCTATCAAGTAGAATGCTGTCAAACTATCAGAAGTCCTGGAACATTGCTTCAAGCATCAGGCCTTGGACTTTATGTAATTCAAACCTAATGTAGCTATTGGTAAAGATAAAGGCAAACAAACTAGATTGTTCTTAGTTCAGTATAATCTATGATTAGCCTTGGCTTTAATTGGGACATGTATCAATTTGCTGTCTCGTTGGATCAAGTTTTTCTGAGTGTTGCATGGAACAGGGGGGTGTGATGAGGATGAAAACTTTGCGCAGTGACGTGACTGATATCGAACAGCGCCTTCACACTGGCGGCATGCTGGAAGCCCTACTTTCCAGCCCCGAGTCCCTCAGGGAACAGCTGTTTAGCCGCATCTACCCGTCACTCAATGGATCTGACCATAGAGTCATGAGGTTTTTCTACAAGCTGTTGGATATCTGTGGCCGCACGGTCACCGACAACTTGGGTCTCAAACCATCCGACCACCTCAGGCTCCTGGAGAGGCTTCGGTCAGCATGCCCTAGTACGTAAGCTAATTTATGTCCCGCCTTTCCTTCTTTACAGCAAACAGCAATTGAGAGTTTGTTACGTAGTATTTGGGTTCTCATTGCGTGCATAACAGACATAATAAGGATTGATTTGCATTTGCGGAGTGCAGCGGATGCAAGGATACTAGATTACAGGCCTTTGCAGCCAGTGAAATTATTGCCAAATTTTTCATGCTTTAGGCTGTTTGTAAGTATTCAAATAATATTTTGACAGTTGTGTGCAGAGTGGAAGATCTTGTGCCGTGGAACTTCGAGAAAGACTACTATACTTGCAGGCACACTACTGCAGATAAGGCAGCAGCAGCATCTTTAGCTCACTACACATTACTGCACAAAATTGGGCAGGTTTTGTACAAAATTGCACCAGATTGCACCATATCAGACACATTCATTGTGTGCGACTGCAAACACTGGCATAGGCACAAATCTTTTTTACCCCCGAGCATCACATTATGATAGTTTAACAAATTGGTTAGGTGAGAGGATGGACAGCTTTAACCTTCCTTTCCACTGACACCATTTGTCTTGTGTGGCTTTTCAGAAATAGACTACAAGGCCTTACTCGAGCCAGGACAGTCACCTCTTGTCATCCTAAGTCCATTTGTGAACAAAGACACAGTTCAGGCCATTGCAGAATTGGCTCCCAGCATTCCCTGCCATGTGAGTATCCTGCTGTATGACATTGATTATCAATCTTAGTAACTAAAATCTGTATGGGTTACAGTGCTTATAGTGTGGTGAAAATGAGCCAGCAGTGTTTACAAACACTCTTCCTTTTTTCTACCAATGCCTAAATACAGATCTCACTCTGTTTAGAGAGATAATTCTTAAAAACTAAACGACTAAAGAACACCCTACAGTACTATATTTTCTATATTGGCAGTGCATGATATGAATCATATGTCACATAGTGAAGTAAATGTTTGGGTCTCAAAGGTTTGAACAACAAGCAAATAAATAAGAGCCTGCAGCTTTCTTTGAATCCACAGCATGGTCACAGCCAGAGATGGCTGTGTCACCTTATTCACCTTGTGTGAAATTTGTGACACCTGTTCACTTGTGCGCCAACCTTAAGCAGCCGATTTCAGCGACATTTAGTGCTTGCTACACCATTTCAAACCAGTATGTGCCAATGTGAACAGCTAGTTTCTGTTGTAGCGACCACCCTGCATCATTTCGAGCCAGGAACGGGCCCACAACAGCTATCGAAATTTAACATCCTCTTCTATCCTGCTTTTCATCACATGCAACAAAGATGCATATTAGAATAGTGATGATAACAGAACTACTAAGACAGCTTGGGATTAAGATTCTGTAAGTAATGTGGAAACTGCAGGAAGACGCTCACAGAAGAGCTTATGTCTGTCTTGGCCTTGAGACGAGTCCAGTGCTGGCGAAAATTCTGTGGTAACAGCTGTTTTCCATTTCTGCTTTTCCAGGATGGCAGCCGCCTGACGTCCTCCTCCATTTATTGCACGTGGGCTTCCAAGCTTTTCCTGTCGAAGGGAGGAGAAACAGTGCTAACGACGGTAATTTAGTAATCAGGATAATGCCTTCATTTACTTTAAGGGACACATCGATTAAGTTTAAAGTACACTCGTCATAGGTCCTCCTTATGTAATACCCACGCAGGAGGATCTTTGGGGTACATGAATAGATTGAAGAACCACATCTGCAACCTTTCACAGGTCTTGCTTTCATTATCAAATAACATTTTTACATTCAAGCTTAATGTGCGAAAAAAAACAAGTAGGCAAAATGTCTACTAGATGTTGTAAAGCACATCAAATGCATCTAGCTGCTATAATGGTTCTAAGGCTATGAAATTCGGCTTATGAGCACAAGGTCACAGGTTTGATTCCCATCTGCATGAGCCATACTCCTGTGGGGACAGAATCCAAGAACACCAATGTGCTCAGATTTGGATGCACATAAAGAGCACGAGGTGCCGATCATTAATCAAGAGTCTCCTCGCCAGAGTGTCAAGTCATGGCCTAGATGTTCCTTCAGGATGTAAAATCTAATTTATTTATATTGTTTATTTAGATGTACAGTACATCGTCTTGGACGAAGGGGCTAAAGGCAGAGGCGAGGAACCGCCTTCTAATCAAGTGATTATCAATAAATCTAATAATCATTAGATGAACCAGTCAACCAGAGGCGCTTATTGCCATTATGGTGGCTTGTGCATCTGCTTGTATTTCTCATGTTTAAGTACTTAAAGTTCGACATGGGGGCTTATATTGTTTCACAAACTTGCGCTGCTATGACTCTTTCTTTTTTTATCGAGCAAGACCTTTTCATTATTTTTTCTTGCTCACTTTTCAGACTGAGTGGACAAAGCACTTTGACAAATGCCGGGGATACCTTGAGAACCTGTCTCCGTCGGATCTTGTTACATTTGCAGAATCAGTTGCATTTGACAAGGTGTCGCTTGAACGCGTAAGTTTGGGCTTTTACTAATGTGCCGTCCTGTGTGCGACTGACCTAAAAAGTGCAGATTCTCTTAGTGCATTGATTTAAGTATGTTGAGGCTGTAAGTGGTTTCACACAGCTTGTTGCGGGCATCAATTTTTTTTTATGTTGATGTGGGTCAGGGCCAGACGTGCTTAGTAAAAACAATTTGTTACATTTTAGTCCTGTATAACTTCGACGACTTCTCTACTTTATGATTAAGGCAACAGCAGCTGACGTTATGTCTAAAGTGCATCATTATTAATGAAATATAGTCTGTAATCTTTCCTGTTGAATTTAAGTGCTCGAATATAATGACGTCTTTTCTGTGTGGGCAATCCTGTGCAACACTTTTGTGTGTCCAAGAAACATTCATGGTCTGTGAAAGTTTGGCTGTTCAGCTGTTGAAAGGGTCAAAGCAACCTTCTCCATTTTTTAATATCTCTGAAGGTCTTTCTTCTAAAATTTAGTGACAAACTGACATACACCAGTTTAGTTCATACGCAACTTAGTGACTTCGCTTGTTTTTTTTTTTTTTGTTTCTTTTTTCTTTCTTTTTTTTTTTCCTGCGTGGTTCATCAACCATTGGCTATAACTGCCCTAGTCAATCTGTGGTGTATCCTTGATCTGTTTCCAAATGTGGTACTCAATTCAAGGAAACTGAGCCCTTTGCATTGTTCGTGTGCATACAATTTTTCTGTAGTAGTATTACACTCGGATGAACCGCTGCTTACAGCCACATTTCTTCATGCAGGTCAGCCGGCGAATACGCCTGGATGTGGTGAGGCAGTGCCTAAAACTTGCGAAGCAATATCAAGTCGAGAAAACCCCTAAAATGTAAGTTTAAGTTCACGTTTCCTGGAATGACAGCTGGTGCAACTTTTCAGCTTTCGGTTTGACACTTTTGAATATTTACATCAAAACTCGCGAGCACTTCAATTGCAAAAATATTTTAGAAGTGTATGATGGGTATATATAACAAGTGGCAGATAGTACAGTAAAAGCTCGATGATACGATCACGGCTAATACGAATTTCCGGATGATACGAATTTTTCTGTGGTCCCGGCCGAGCCCCATTACTTTGCAACGTGCTAGAGAACGGTTGTTACGAATCGATTTTCGGCCTGCGTCGGTTGATACGAATAAACGCCGCCCCACTGACGGCCGCGAAAGAGAACAGCGCGCAGTCACGCGCTTTCTCCCGTTATCTTTTGGTGCGGAGGCGCGGACGCGGCGCCGGACAGCGTGGACTCCGCAACTGGGCGCGAAGAGTTTGAAGCGGTGGCGCTTTTGTACTTTTCCTCCTTTTCTGCGACCGCCCATAGGACGGAGTGGCTGCTGTGCTTCAGGCCGCGTTCTTTGTGTTTGCGCCATTTTACCTAGTCGCAGCGAGCTATGTCTACCGAGATAGGATTGTCTACCGAGATAGAAGGACATTAGAGACTTTTTCTTCAAGAAATAAATGCTTTTTACGTACATGTGCCTGACTGAGTTCACCTCTGACTCTTTAATTTAGCTACAGTCAAATCTCGTTAATTCGAACATGCTTATTTCGAACATACCGCGCACCGACAATGCTCTTAGCAGTGCGCCAAATCACGCGGCGGCGCCTCCAACCGGCATTGCTCCAACACCGCCATAGAGCAAAAGCTCAGGAGAGACCCCTCAATGCCGCGCGCGAAGGAGCCCGGGGAAAAAAAAAAGAACCCGCGGCGGAAATTTCACCCTCTCTCAAATTGCAAGGTCGCCGTTTCTGCATCGCGCCGGAACAAGCGTGTACGTGCCGACTAGAGTGTTCTAGACAACCGTATCCTAGCACACACTAGTGCCGACGTCTCAGCCACGCGGATAAAATGGCAGTGAACCCTTCTCTATTTTCTAGTCACATGTTGACCTTGCACGCTGCGGCAGCAGCGCAGAGGGAAGCAGCGGCGGAGGCGCAGTCGGGCCAACGATACTGCTCACGCCCGCAAACGCTCGCTTCCCGATAACGGCAGAAAACGAAACTTCAGGGAGCGGCTAAAATAAGCTGGCGCCAGCACGGCGGCGGGCGCGCACGGAGATGTGCGCACGGAGTCGAAGGTGAGAGAGCTACGAGGGAGTTGAGAGGGAGGGCGAGGGGAGCCACCGAAGCGGCGGAGTTGACGCTGCCAAATCTAGCCAAATCCGCTTCCATGCCGCCCTCCTCCCTCACCTTCGACGGTCTCCGCGCGCACCCGTGTGCCGGCGCCGCCCGCTCCCTGAAGCTTCGTTTTCTGCCGTTATCGGGAAGCGACCGTTAGCCGGCGTGGGCAGTTTCGTGGCCCGCGCTTGCTATGCGCTTGCTCTCCGCGATATTTCACGACTCGCACCGTTCGTGCAACGTGCTATGGTGCACAAATACTTCAAAAATACGTCCTTTTAATTCGAACAAATTTTCGGGCCCCTTCGAGTTCGAATTATCGACATTCGACTGTAGATTTAATTGTGTTTCGATGATACGAATTTCGGCTAATACGAATATTTTTCGTGACCCCGTGAGATTCGTATCATCGAGCTTTCACTGTAAATATAGTTCTCCTGAGATCTAATAGGCGACACTAAGTGTTTGGAGTGTGCGTTACCTTTATAGCATCTGAAAGAAATAAAATTAGAAAAAGAAAATGAATAGATAGGAATGAAGCAGCAAGAGTTAAGTAACGAAGGAACTTTCATTATAGTTCTGATGAAATTTTTTATGTGTTGCTAAAAATGTTAAGGAGATTAAATCACTAAGTTTTATTCTTTAGGTGATGAATGTCTTGCAGTGGCCACGCAGTAGGCATTTTCATATTGAGGAAAACAAGATTCTGTTTCCAAGCTTCCTGTAAAGCATACCAACAACATAGATTTCAATGCCAAATGTAAATACATAAACTGGAATGTGTCACGCTGATTAGTTGCATGTTTGATTCAGAATTTATATTGGCTATGTCATCAAACGTCCACATTCTATAAATAATCATGCCGGTATCACATGCACTGCTTTTTTATTCAACTAGAAGCATGGAAATGCTAGTGTGCATTCTAATTTGTTTAACCTTGCCTACATAGCAGTCTTATGTTGACAAGTACACATTGGCCACTGAGGGCCAATGTAGCATGGCTTTCTTTTTCTTTTCTTTTTTTGGTCATATGCACTAACACTAAAAATTTACTTTCTTTTATGTATTTTGCTCCCTTCAGAGGATCTGAGAAAGAGTGGAATGATGCAGCAAAAACCCTCCAGAGTTACCTGTCACACTTGCAGAGGATAGCGGATGGAGTATTGGACGAAGCTGTCGACCCTAGCAATCCCGTGGTTCAGAGCTATGCAACTGAGTTTGAACTTTCGCGTGGCATTCCAACAAAAGTAAGTTGAATGTCAGTGAGTGCCGTGTGTAGGTCAGTCCTCTGTTAGCATGAACACACGAGCTTGTGGCTCATGGTTGCCATAGCAGCAGGTGCCAACAGTGGTGATAACCCAATGCATGCACAGAATGCCACAAAAGCAATCAACGCCGTGTGTCATACGTTACCAAACCACCCCTTCGCATCACCTGCACATGGCATGCAGCCTCCTGACATTGAAAGCGTATTGGGTCAATCGGAGATGGATTGAGCATAAACAGTCGCTGCCTGGTGGAATATCGTTTGACCTTTCTTTACACTGCTGTGATTTCAAATGTACTTGAAAATTTTCAGGCAGTATAGTTTTGTTCAGACATCAGGATGAAGTGCGTCTTATGGTCGATGCATGGCATATGCATCATACGAAGTCAGCCCTCGATTTTCTTCTATAAGGCATTGTTATGCCCAAACAGTTATCATTCACGAGTTCCCACACATGCCCATGATTGACTAGGTGGCGCTGCCTTCCCTTGAGCATGCACAGCTAAGTGTCTTCCTTCTTTTCCACCACTGTGCGACCTTTCATTTGATAGTTAACATTTCTGTTTTGACTCTTTTGTTCTTACTTGTGTCTGTGTTTACACGTCTGCCTTTCACTGACATGAATCTCTGCCAACTTGCTCAACTTTCAGTTGTTCTAAGCCTCCTGGCTGCGCAATAGCACGTCATATGTCACTTACACAGGAAATATATTTAGTTTCTTAGCAGGCCACCGTGAGAGGTAGAAAGTGTATAAGTACACATCACTCTACTACAGTGGCATAAAATGTGAAAAAGCAGCAGCGAAGCAATTATTCTTTCTCAAAATTACTGCTTTTAAATATGACCAGATGGCATGGCTGTGCTTTGTTTGCATCGATGGCCTCGTTGTGCAGTTTTACTAGTAGTGTGTTATATCTTCACTAACATCCAACACAGCCCTCATCTACTTGGGTAGGGAATGAGAGTGCTTTAATGAGCTTCACATTCCTTTTCACACAATTCCATTTAACTTGGACCATGGCCCAGAGCCTTTTGGTCGATGTGCCATGGATCACAGGTCGGCGTACTTACTCATGAGTACACTGACTCGTTCTCACTCCACACTCATCTCAGAGGGGCGAGATAGAAGGAGTGACAAAGGGTGTCAGTGAATGCGAGTGTGAACGAGAATGCATTAGGGTTAGCGTGAGCACGAACGAAAGTCAGTGGCAGTGATTTTGAGAGGACGTAAGTATGAACATAAGTGACTGTCTGCAACTGTGAGTGGATGTATGTATTTGAGTGAGTGCTGGTGAGTGGGGGTGGATGGGTGTATGAGCGTGCGTAGAAGTGACTATAAATGCCTGTGAATGTCGGTGAGTATGAGTGGGCATGAGTGTGTCAATGAGTACAGACGAGTGTGAGTGCACACGGGTGCGAGTGTGTACACAGCCTGCGAAAACATTGATGAGTGCGGACTGAATATCCACCTATTGTGCCAACTCTATGCCGTGGATGCTTTGGCGGGACAAAGCTGCTTTCATTAAATTCCATACATCTTAAATTATGTTCAGGTCTGGGGATTGCAACATTCACGCAAGAACCATGACACCACAGTTTTGCAGCAGCCTTCATTCTTTTTTTAGGTGTGTATTGGCTGCCTATGTTGGCCACAGCGTTGGTCAATGCTAAGTGCTGTGGCACCATCTGCTGGGTGGAAATCGACACACTTTCTCACCTTGATGTCATCTCTATAGGTCTAGCAGCATCAAAACAAACAGCTGATCTCAATTGCAACAAAACATTGCTTATGCTTTGAACTCAGCTTGAGGTGAGATTAAGCAATGGCTGATCTTGCCATTTATTTCTTGCTGTCATGACGGAGAGCAAGTAATACGCGCAAAGTAATATCGAGGCAGGCAGCCTGGACACTGCCATGTTATTACGCAATCACATTAACTGTCAGGAGCCATTCCAACAAACTGACCAGAGCTTGATAAACTCCACGCTGGCACAGTCCTGGCAGCCAGTATGGATAATAATAACGGTAAGATGGTAATGCTACGATAAAACTCTATTATTGTTGTTTCTGTTACAGTTGGAAGCCATGCTGCTTCGTTGTGCCATGTCAGAAACCAAGCCCGGGCTGCTTCAGTCCCTGCTGTCCTGCTGCCCACCAAATACAGTGGACAAGCAACCCACAGATATCTATTCAGATGCCATCTTGCTAGCTTCAGAACAGCTCAGGTTAGTGATTATAATGCATGACTTCTGCTTGGTGTTGTATAAATGCAGGCTGTTGTGCTCTATGGCGTTGGAATTGGAATATTGAAGGCTGTGCTTTAATGTGTGTGGAAGATCTCCAGAATTAAGTTTTGTAATTTCATTTGCTAGTTAATTTGGGTGAGAAAATGTTAATGCAATTTAGCTAGGCTATAGTACAGTTAACTTACTGCAGCAGACATAAAAAAGAAAGTAATGTATGCATTCAGGCAATTTGGTACTGCATAGCTTCAATCACAGCCTCTTTTTTTATATATGTGTTAAAAGTAGTAGCTTTGAAAGAGGAAGGTTTATTTGCTAAAGGCACGTATATAGAGCAGCTTTTTCATATTGTTATGGCATGCATGGAGCAGCTGCTTGAGGTATCCATTGCCACATCAATTGCCATGTTCATTGTGCCAGTGATGACAGTGCCTTCTTGCCTCTCCTCTGTGACCTGCTTGTTTTTTTTACTTAGCTTTCTGCAAGAACACCCATCTGTGGGCTTTTTTAAATGCAGGCAGAACACAAGGGGAGTCACATCAGCGAGATGATAGCACAACACAGGATTGATCAGCTTGTGTTTGATGATTAATTTGCAGTACAGCCGAACCCAGATATATCGAATCTGAAGGGGACCACAAAAAAAGTTCGATATATAGGTAATTCGATATATAAAATAAAAATTTTATACAAACATTTTGAGGGGATTTTACTGCTGTTTGTTATACACAATACTTTGTTATATGTGGATTCGATATACCGGGTTCGACTGTACACAACAGGACAAAGACGCAAATATACATACAATGCTGTATGTATGTTTGAGCATTGTATGTATATTTGCATCTCACTTTGTCCTGTTGTCGTGCACTCCAAGTTATTCATCTCGAACCATATAATCCAACAGTCTGTATCCAGTATTTGATGAGGGTCCTAAACAGTCCTGTATTTGATGTGGGTTTATGGAACATAGACTTTACGTTTTCGGAACCTACATGTGGTTTTTACTGCCGTTCATTCACTATGAAAGAATCGCTAGACTGTTGCACTTTTTTTCCTGTACTGTTCAAGCATGGAACCTCAAAAATTTTAGGAGGCTGATCGCGGCCTCCTAACTTTCTCAGAACTTGTTTGGCGTACTTGATGCATTACTACACCTACATGTAGTGTATGTCAGAAGGTGCCCTCTTAAGTACTAAACGAGCGTGTGTGTTGTGCTTTTCGTTTTCACTCAGAAACCCAGAAAAGAAATTGCATGAAGTGTTCGACGTGATGACGCCTGAGGAAGTTTTGGAACGTATCCTTCGCCAGGTGCTTGAAGAAAGGCAAGTACTATGCCTGCCAGGAATGACAAGAGTTGGCAAGGGAAAGGGTGGCAGCACAGGTTCAAAGTCTTTGAGGTGGCACTTTATTTCAATGCAGATCCAACAGTACCTTTTGTGCCAACATTTCATGTGTCAGAGAGGGCCTCTAAAAAGGGCTTGAACATCATAAACAGGCGTGCTTTGTAGGAAAGGTAAATGGTCGGAGTCATTTTGCTGGAAGCTGTTACCAGTACACATTCGCAGTTATAATATTGATGAACCCTGTTGCCCTAATGCTAATAGCATGTTCAAATAGGTACCCTATTTATTTGAATCTAAGCCAACAATAATTTGATAGGTTCGCTTCTAGCTGGTTTACTTCTACTGCACGCTTACTTGCCCCAGTAACAAGGTCACAAGAATAACTTGTCGGAAGTAGCACTCTCGTGTGTGTGTCTTTTTTATGTCTGTGTCCTGGTTGTACTTCTTTAGTCGTCCTTATGGAATACTAACGTGGCCAAACTGCCACCCTTGTCACCTTACTGAAATGTTGGCTCCAGGCTTCCCTTTGTTGATCATTTCAAGTCTCCATAGTCGTGCAACTCCTTTGTCTCGCTTTTGTCAATGGCAACAAGAAATTCTTGGGGGTGGCACTGATTGGCAGTGAGCATTATCATTGGATGAACACAGCATGGTGCCACTTGCTATCTTGACAACGGAGAGGATGATGACACCCAGAAACTTTTTATCAGTTTTTTAAGGGTGTTTTTTCTTCTTTGCAGTGAAGACATGTTTGTCGGTGACATGGTCCTCGACTTGCTGCGCCCCTTCTGCCTGGACAGTAGTGTTGCAATTCATGTGCGCCTCAAGGTGCTGGAGATACTCGAGAAGGTAGGTACTGATACCGAACTTTCATTGCCACATAATAATGGCAGCTGTGTTGAAACTTATTTTCTTCTCTTTCATTTTTAATGCATTAGCATTAAGAGTGTCAAAGGGGAAAAAGAGGTAGAGAGGGAATGAGAGAGCTTAAAAAAGCGCATGCTCATGTGCGTGCATGTGTGTGTGTGGCAACTGACGGTGGTCTGCTCGTTTTTGATGACATAATGACTCCAGGAATAAATAATAGATAATGTTCAATATATTTCTTTCAAAATATTTTCATTGTTTTTTATCACTGTTTCCTAAGAGTGTTCAATATAACCCTCTTCTGGCTTAATAATTGACTAAATTCCGCTTCTATAACAACTGTATGCTCAGATCAGATGGTGCACGTCGATGTTGGCTAGGGCTTTCACAGTAGCAGTCCACAGCAGCACAATATCAGATAGAATTTTAATGATTGTATGACTGTTTGTTGGTCTCCTTCTCAGTAAAGCCCCTGTGCATAGCAGCATAGCAGGTTTAAATATTAGAAACTTGGACGCCACATTAAAGGTGTAGTGTCTACAGAAAATCGGACACTCTCGGGAAGTGCAGGGCCAGAGGGAAGAAGGAAATCCATTACTTAAAAATGGTGCCTAATGACCTCACACACCAAAATCCTGACGGTTCAATTTGCCACCTAAAGCTACATGGCAATGACCATCATTAGATTCTCAGGGTTTTTAGTCATGGTGGTCTCTACTAGCTGGAGAAACTAAACCGGCTGAATGCATCTGGCCACTAGCAGCATTCATTGCAATTTGTCACAAATGACAATTGGCCCTGAGCTCTTGTTCCACTGTGAAAACAAAGGATTTTGGCTGATGTGTGAAAATGTGGCGATCCTCTTAAGTCTCTGGGATGGGCATGCAAGGCGACTAGGACTGCATCTCCTTTGTCAGACCAGAAGCTACTGCTACCCTGGAATAACCAGCCGCGGTAGCTCAGTCAGCTAAGGTGTTTCGCTGCTCAGCACGAGATCACGGGGTCGAATCCCGGCCGTGGCGGCCGCATTACTATGGAGGCAAAATGCAAAAACGCCTGTGTGCTTGCGTTGTAGTGCAGATTAAAGAACCCCAGGTGGTCAAAATTAATCTGAAGCCCTCCACTATGGCGTGCCTCATAATCGAAACTGGTTCTGGCACGTAAAACCCCATAAAGAATACTACCCTGGAATAAATGGGCTAGATTGGTGGCAGAGGAGTTGGAAAAGACGAAGTGCCTCGATATGTAGATTGAAAATTTTAAAGTCTATGGCACTTTGAAACCACATCCTTAAATACCTTGTGCATGCTGTAGTGCTTGCTTTTAGTCTTTTGCTGTAGGGATTTTTACTTGGCTATATGTGATGAGCATCTACTGTGTGTGAATCAACCAAATTATTATTTTTTTTTTTTACATCCTATTGCATAGTTCTGTGATGTCAACTTGTTCTCTTCCTCTGTTATTCTAGCTCTACAAAAGCGTAAGCATTTGCTCAAAATTTTCATGTGCTTAATTAATCTTGAAATTATATGTTTATTTAGCTAACGTCACATTGCACTATAGGTTTTCCGAATAATTCATACTGCATGCTGTGTAATTTCTAGAATGTATCGCTGAGCACCGACGATGAGAATCTCCTGCTGCTCTTGCAAGTACAGACACTAATCTGGTCTGAGTGGCCGGACTATGAGGTGAGTGCAGCAAAGCTCCTACAGGTTACATTTGGAAAACTTCATCCCAGTCAAAACATTTTGATTGATTGATTGATTGATTGATTGATTGATTGATTGATTGATTGAGGAAGGAGGGAGTGAGTCAGTGAGTTATTGATTGCATGAATGAATGTTTTATTTTTCATGGGATGGCTCTCTGATTTAATAATAAAAAAAATTACCAACCCCTCCCCTACCGAAAAATGGGGGTAGGCAAAGCTTGTCCTGGGTGCACCTAAACTAACCATGATGTGATGGCTGCGATGGAGAGAACGACATCAGTGACGGTAGCCCACAGTCCGCCGTTGTCGCTTGCGTTCGGTGTCTCGAGTTTGCTCGGCAGCATTCTCCCGCCATTGCCGCTTGCGATTTCTCGAAATTAAATTGCTCCAAAATTAAATCTGTCTGTTACGTAAGACAATGAATGGCTCATACACCCTTAAGCAATGGCTCATACCCCCGTAAACGCTGCCTCATAAAGCAGCGTACTCTCAGTCCTAACTCCAGGCTGTCCAGAGGGCCTGCCAAAGGGCGGAGGACTACGGTCTTCCTGCCCCTACATGGACTCGGCCAGCGACTACTACGGACTTCCCACAGGGGGTCCCCACGTAGTTCCTCAGGACCAAATAAAGTTCATGTCTGTCTGTCCCCATTACGAAGACGGAAGGGAAGAAAATTCTATGCTGGAAGGATTAGGGGCAACACAGGTAACTGTGGAAGCAGATGACGACGAACACGGGAGCAGTGGCACGAGCACGTGCCGAGCATGAGCACCAGCGCAAACCGAGAGGTGCCATAGAGCCAGCTGTGGAAGAAAAAGACAATGCTCGAGCCAATGCTGATGATGATAGTTTTTTGCGTACACGGACACCACCGAAACCTGTGCCTTATAACAGTGGTATTCTGTGCCTTAACAATGATAGCTGAGCATGTCCTTAAAAGAGTTAATGAATGAATGAATTAATTAATTAATGTTGTATTCAGTTGAGTGGGAGAAACATATGCTTAGCTATCGCTTCCCGAGTTTGTGTGCATTGCACAATAACTAGCAAACCTAGCAGACTTTCTGGTCACTTCCACGTTCCAAACGTCAGAATATGTGCTGGCCATGCGTGTGGTTGAGAGACAATGTGTTGTCTGTTGTATCTCCTGAGAACAATACACTTTGTGCTTTCATCTTTTCTTGAAGCTTGACGAATGCACTGAACTGGATGGTGACACGAGGCAGGCCATGTTTGATGAACTCCTTCAACGCTGCAGCACTCTATCGGGCTTTGTGGTCCTCGGAAAGCTCCTTCAGTGCGGTGACCCCTGGATTCCACGTCAGAATTGTATGGAGACTCACCTTTGGTCTTTTTTTTTTATATTATGTTGCTTAATTCATTAGAATGTACAGTATAGACCACTTATAATGTAACCGCTTATAGTGCCGGACCAGATATAATAGTCTTTTCAGACTTCCGTTAATTTTCCCATAGTACTCTATGTATACGCGTATCGCTTATAGTGCAGTTGCGGGACACGAAATACCGGTTACAGTGCGGCTGCCTGGAAGTTCGGCAGTCAACCTAGACGGCAAACGCTCCCCTCAAGCCACAAATACCGTATTTACTCAAATCTAACGTGCACTTTTTTTCCGATAGAACAGGTCCAAAAATTGCGTGCGCGTTAGAATCGAGTACGACCCTAAATCTGCGTTACCATATAGCCGTCGGCATTTCAAGATGGCCGCCTTGCACGTGCGTCGAACTATAGCTACTCTTGAGCCTAGCTACCGTAGCTTCCTCCATGAGCTGCAGTACACGTGCTTAGGCAATAGTCTACTGTCTGTCTTTACGTTCTCTGCATCTGCTCTATCATCATGAAGTACGGAGTTCATCATGATGTCGCATTTAAAAGGAAAGTGATCATGTGTACGGAGACGGACGGAAATCGGGCCGCATCACAGGCGTTCTGAGAATCGGAAACTTGCTGTTCGGGACTGGCGCAAACAGAAGGAGAGGATTTTTGCCAGCAAATCAATGCAGCACGGTTTCAGTGGACTGAAGCAGGACGAAATCTGCGACGATCCACTTCGGCGATACAATCGCCTTGGCCCTATCTTGAAAGGAATCTGCGGCGAGGGGAAGTCCGCCGCACGCCGTGTTTTTGCCGCTTATAGGTCGCATTGAAGCGAGAGGTCATGATAGCACGAAGGTCAATTCACTCGCCACGCTTCGTTACTCGAGCGTTTTGACAGTTCGTTTCCGCAGTCAACGAGCGAGATGTGCTCATGTTTGCTTGTGCGCACGTGACACCGTGCTGGTTAATTTATTTAGTAAGCGAATACAGAACCTAGAGCACGGTGACAGCGACGGCAGAAATGCGCCTGGAGTGTCCATTACCGCAATAAAATATTTGTTTTGGTTATTGTGCGGTACCGCTTATAGTGCGGATATTCACGACTCCGGCGACTTACGTTATAAGCGGTCTACACTGTAGTTGTGAATCAAGCTTAAAATTTTTTTAACTAAAATGAATGCATTTAAAATCTTTCTTTCTCTTCTCAATCGCTAACTGGAATGCTCTGCCTGCTTATGTATTCACAATAACCGACTATAGATTCCTTTACATAACAGGTTTCATACATTGCACATGGTAATGGTTATGAGGCATCAAGCATTTCACGTAGCATCTCAAGCAGATTGTATTTTGTTCTTGGCTTTCAGGGTGCTGTATAGTATACACATGCTGCATTTACACACAGCTAAGCCTCGATTTACCAAAGCTGATTTTACAAAATTTTATATTTAACAAAGTGTTTTCGATTCCTCGACACATATTCATATACCCTAATGCATTGAAAAACCTTGAATCAACGAAATGAACTCTATGTATTGCCTTATTTAGTGAAGTTTTGGGAAGAAATGTGTGGTAAAGAACAACATCAGAGGAAATTTGTTGTTTTCAAAGTGCTTAGAAATTTATTCACACCCACACCTACAGTAAGCGCATTACCATGGTGGTTTGAGGTCGGCCATTTTACTTTTGTGCAACTGCCCATTGCAGTGTCCCAGCATTGCAAGCTCAGCATCGGTTCTACCAAATGGCACCACTTGCTCTGTTGTAGCCGAGTTGAAACATTTGTTTGTTGTCTTCCTAGTGCAGCCTTCTTAGTCTGGCAAAGCGTTACATAGGCAGTGATTACATCTGCTTTCCTCCTTTAATAAACACCATGTTCTTCGTGCATTTATTTTTTGGTTTAACAAAGTTCTCAGTTCAATAATTAATTTTTGGGTGCCATCAACTTCTTTAAATTGAGGTTTAACTGTATGTGGATGTATGTACACAACAGGTATTCTCGTAGCACTTTTGTTTTTCATATTTGGGCATGTGTGTACTGCTTCATTGTTTCTGTCTTGACTGCTTTGCTTGGCGTAAGTTATTTTGTCTCATTCTGTACAATGTGTTCACTTTTATTCCCACTCCTGCCTAATACTTAATGTGTAGGCCAGCTGTAAATGATAAATAAAAAAATTGCTGTAATTTAGTATTCTTGCTGGAGAAGGTTACTGTGTTTAAGCATAGAGGAGATTGCTGGTTAACCTGTTGCTTTTAATGTGCACCAGTCGTCTAATCACCAGAAACAACCACGATGAAGGCAATTTGTGGATGTGTGAACTTTCTGAGCGCTATTTTCACATTTCGTAGTTGTCAGGTTGTCAAAACTGGGATGAGCATGGGACAGGATAGGTCATAGAAAGATGACACTCAATGTTTGGCAGTTTTGTAAGACAATGTCTTTGTTATTTCTTTTTCTTTTCTTTCTCTTGATTCCCTTTGACATCGCTTTTCAGAGACCCAGAAAAGAATCCCTGGACTCGACTGATAGGCAATATGCTTTTGGTTTGTGATAAGACATCGGGCTTGGATGCAGCCGAAAGCCTGTTCTTAGCTGCCATCAAGAATTGTAACCTCAATTTAGAAGTGAGTGTGTGCCACATTGTTTATTGGAATGTTCTGGCATATTTTGTGTTAGTAGTGTGTGTGTTCACTTGCTCGAAAGCATTTGGTTCTCAAAACTATCTTCTTAATGTCTGTTTTTAATATTTTTTTATTTATTTATTGCAGTGTTGCCGCTATATTTTCTGCGAGTTCGAGAAGAAGAACAGCCTGATTCACATAGTTAGACCATTTCTTCAAACTGATTACTCACAGCTCCATAAGGATGCAGTTGCTTTCCTCAGGCATGTTGATAAGGTGAGAAAAATATCCATTTTTATTCTCATCAACACTCTCACCTGCGTAATCAGTAAGCAATATCAGTCTTCGTAATTTCCTAAAACATTGTGAGTGACCGAAGAACCCGTGGCAGCTCGTTGTAAAACCATTTGCATCTAGAAGAAGCAAGTCATGCAAGTAGACTGGCCTTGACACTTGTTTCCAGAGCTCCTCTACTACTAATTGTTACGTTGAACATGTGCTTCCTGATTTCTTGGCTGCCGCAGCCACGTTCTGAGGGGGGTCGAATGCAAAAACACTTGTGTACTTGAATTTAGGTACATGTCAAGGAACCCCAGGTGATCAGAATTAATCTGGAGCTCCCCATTTCAACCTCGCTCATAGTCAGCGAGTTGCTTTTGGACGTTCTCCCCTGCAATTTTATTTTATTTTATTGTTTACCATGAAGAAAATGAAGCAACTAACAGCAGGAGCAGCACTGGAAACTGGTGTTAAGGGTTGTCCGCTCACATGCTGAACTTGCCTATTACTATTCTTGAGTCGGTACTTTCATCAATTGAGAGTGGTACTTGCATTACAATTGGTACTTGCATTGGTACTTTCCTGAATCAGCCAGGAAAGCACTGATGCCTAATTGCACAGTTTTTAATGTAAACCACAAAAACATGATCTCTGTGTGAGATTTGAGCACTAAACAAGTGGCATTAGAATTAAAAAAGAAAAACTTTTTTTTTTTTTAATTAGACATGCAGCTTTATTGGTTGTCATTTTCTTGCTCTTTGTCAGACAGGCTGATATGCAGCATCACCTTCAACTTTAGGGTTGCTGATCAATCTGTCTCTCATCATGTGCACTTTTCTTGGCAATTCGTGACAGTTTGTCGCACCCATAACATTAAATTGCAGGAAAGGAATAAAATTCCAATTGCTTTTGCATTCGCTTTGTATTATAACAAAGTGGTTATTTTTCCCTGTAGTTTCTGAGTCTTCCTTTTTTTTTTTTTTTTCGTGCTCAACAGGTTTCGGAATGCGACTATGACGAAACTGTGTTGAACAGGATTTTGCAGCTGAGACTGCTTCCTGATGTGGTGTCAACGGCACTGTACCAGCCTGTCGTAGACCACCTGATTGCTAATCAAGGCTCTGCAGAGAAGCACTTCAGCATCGACGAAGCCACAAGGAGCCTTACCAATGCTAATATGCTGGCAGAAGCTGGCACACTATTGCTACAGTCGTCACGCACACACCCCGCTGTGTGCACCTTCAATGCAGCCGTGAATGCTGCGAGGCGGTGGCTTCGAGGGACGACCAGTGAACCCTAGTGAATTGTACATTTTGCTAGAAGCTATAGTTTATTCTTAAATATACATCGATATGCTGCGCACAGCAGTTATTTTATTTAACTCTTGTTGAGTGCTCCTCATTCTTGTATATTGCTGGTTATACTTCTTTATTTATTATCACTTTTTTTAGTTCATTTTCTTTAATTGTCTGACAGATAACGCTATTCCACCTTTTCGGATGAATTTATGGAAGAGGCAGAAATTGCTTGCATTTGAAATCTCAGTGTGTAGCTAATCAGATGGTCCACTAATTAACTTTCTGATTATGCACTTTAGGATACATGCAGCAGGGGCAAAATGGAATCCTAGCAATGATGAAATCTTGTCTGCTTAGAAGAAATTATAAGACTAGAACCATTTTTGACATACCCATACTTTAATATGTGCTGTAAGATACATTGGTGTGCCAGTTCAAATTTTCCCAAGAGCATCCCTCTAACAGTCGGGATGATCTTAACTGAAATACCGATGCATTTTGGTGTGAAGTAAGTACTTCACTTCTAATTAATGAATCTAATTAGCTACCTAGACATGGCAATCTATCGTGCAAGTAATCTCCACCTCTGCAGGTAATCCACCTGAACAGGCCAAATGGTGTTATGTGCTCCATGCGATTGCAAAAAATGCTGTCTGAATAAAAAAACAAGTTCATCTGGAAATGCTGGGTAATGAAGGTAACCCTCGCATCCACAAGCAGGCCTCAACTCTAACCTCTTTCTCTACTACGCCAAGTACAAGAAATCATCAGGATCAAAATTACAATTCTTTTATTGTGCATACAACAAAGCTTCACAAAACATCAACTCTTGATTGAAGTAGATGCTAAAATTCGGTAACACTCATTGGTAATTTCTTTAAAGAATGTTTGCTTTATAAATGCTCCTCCATTCCTCTGTCTTTGAGTGGCCGCTAAAAGTGCTTGGTTTCAAAATTCAAGCTTAGAAGCAGAGTAGGAATGTTGAAAGGGTGATTATTTCATACTAAGAACAGGGCTGACTTCAACTTTCTGGAGTGAAACTCAAAGGTAAAAATATATGGCCCACCAGAAAAAAAATAATCGTTTTAGTTTTCATATGAGTACCCAGTTCATGTGTTGTTTCTTCTTTTTCTTGTCTTATGCTGGCATCTATCTTTACCTTCGTCTATGATTTATCCTAGTTGGACGAGTTATTGTCAAACACTGGGCTTCATTTTTTGGAGACAAATTCGAATGCTCAGCGGAGGATAAGATTGTATGGAGGTTGTGCAATTGTGTCTAGGTACATTTGTTTACACCTTTCACAAAACAAGAAAAAATTAAGCTTCAAGAGTTCATCGACTTGGGCGTCGCCTACGGTTTTGGCCAGAGGAGCTCCCTGCGTGAAATCTCCAACGGGTTAAAACTCCTCAGGACCTGAATAAAGTTCTTGACTGACTGACAAGAGTTCATCAGGCAGAGACTGATGAACACTTGTACTATATCAGTACAATGATGCAGTGTCACCTCTATATAATTATTTAATACAATAGTTGCTGGCTACTGGGCTGCATGATGTCAGTGCAGTGTTGATCAAGGCTTCATACACACAAGGTACCTTATTGCATTCTTCACAGTTGCATTGGTTTTCGAATGTTGTTTTCATTGCCAACCCGCAAGAAAAAATTACATGCAGAATCTCCTGTGGGAGTTATTGAAATTATGTATAAGCATCATCCTGCTGTTTCGTCATCGTATGCTGCTGTGTTTGGTGTAATTGCAAGAAGCACTGCAAAAGAATCGTGAAACGGAGAAGCACAGTTGCAACACCAAAATGTTAACTGAGACCAGCATGATACGACAACGAAGAGTCGAGTAGTAGCAATGTTCACTCATGTTGGATGATGCCGCTGCTTCGTGCAAGATGAGCACTGGCCGATGCGTGCTGTAGTATGTGACATAATAGAATAGTGTCACTTTTGGTAGACCTCGTACGTAAACGTGGTCAATGACGTTGCCTCCTCTTGATGCGAACCATTATCAATCATGATCAAACGTACTCTAGCGGCGGCTGTGTATGGCGCAGCTGCGCGGGCCCTATCTTGAAAGTGATCTGCAATGGGGACAGAGTGTGGCAAGTGCTGATAGCTTCGTGAGCGCTGTGTTCTCATCAGTTAGTTCGTGTTGAAGTGAGAGGCAGCACAGAGGTGAATTCACTCGCTGCTGCGGGCCCTATCTTGAAAGCGATTGTCTTACATGATGGACGGACAGGTTTTCTCGTTGGGTAGACATATAAATGTTTACGTACTCAAAATTAGATTGTATGGCAAGGTTTTGTCTTGTCACGTCAAGGTACCTGATAGGGATTGGATTAATGTTTAAGTCTTTTTTTCAATGTTCACTGTAGAACATCTTCCCGAAAAGCTGCGTCACAACAATCAAGCAATCAATATTTTCTGGTTTTTAACAAAGCAATCCACAATTTGTGTCCCAGATCAAAGAAACCCTTAGTCTTCATACCACGTCTATGCAGGAAATGTCGAGGTATGAAGCTTAAAGAAGAAAGTCTTTGCTCCCGGCGAAACACACATTTTCTTAACGCAATTTTATCATAAGACAATTGACGATTTCCAAATGTAGTATAGTATAGAGGCATGGGTAAACACACATCAATAACATCCCTCACCATCGCCTTGCAAGTTAAGCCAAATAAATAGTAAGCTCTTGAAAACCTGGTATGAAGAAATAAAACAGCATCAACTATTTCTGTTTGGAACTCGTACAAAGAAATACATTTCAACAAGGAGGAGAACAAGGGAAGGCAAGTTAAATTATATATGGTGCTGTAGGACCTCGCATATAAACGAAGGTGTAACTGTAACCATGAAACTGTAAAAAAGCGACTAACTGCCATCTAAACAAATGGGCAAGGTCAACACCAACACTTTCAGGTGGGAGAAACAAGTCATTGCATTGGCTCCCATCCAAGGCACCAGATAAAGTGGGCAAATACCCTATGGAAGAGTTGAATATTTTTTCACTGCACAATGGAGGACTTAAAGCACATAAATTAGCTTGGCAGCTAGAAAAGTAGTGCAGACGGTTGCCCTTCCGAGGACGGACAATTCTCTTCCAACCCAGGCCCCAGCTGCATGCTGCAGTTTTGTACCGTAATCGGGCCAATGTGAGCTACTGTTACGAAATTGATGAAGGGTAACACCAAGCTAACGTACAGTGCCAGTATCCCATTGAGTAGCGGCAAACTTCAATAGAAATTTCAATTTTTAATCGAATTTTATTGACAAAACAATTTACAAAAATGGAATTTGCATCTGAATCCCTGGCCTGAGGCTAGTTGGGATTTATTCAAGTATTAATGAAAAAGAGCATGTCACAACAATAATGATACAAACACAAATATTTTTACTAACATTATAATACTTTAAAAACTAATCGTAACATGATTATTACACTGAAATACATACTCTTTCAAATGTTTCCTGCATTTGTATAAGTAAATTTCATAACATTAGCACACATTGTTGCGGTTGTACAAATAACACATTCATGTATGTACAGAGCATAACACATTATAAGAGGATTTACACACAAATGCAATAATGTACAACACAAGCAACATGGTAGTCAACACAATTATACATGGTAGTCAATTCAAAATGGTTACTCGTCTTGGGAAAATCTTTTTTTGTTTTGTTTTTCCATTTTTTTCTCGTTTTTAGCAGTTTATATATGAAGTGGCTATACAGTTTACGGAATTTTTAGAAATCGCCTGTGGCAGGTAGCATAATTCTTATCATTGAGCTGGGTTATTCAATGAGGTGGACATTAGTAGCACGAGAAATCTGAACACATATATATAGCAAAAATTGACTAATGAACCTCTTAGTTAATTATTTTACGACACATATTGCAATTTACGAATTGTAGCCGGCAAGCTTGTCAGGCATATCCACTTCGAATGAATTTCCAGAATGACACTAGTTTGGAGATATGCGCCATCAAACTCGCAGTAAAAATGCACTGCTGTTCTACGTCTTCACCAAAATGCTGTTTTATACATTGAAGCACAAAAGTAACTGGAACGCCCATGTATTTCGTCCCACACTTTGGGAAATAATATCTCGAAACTAATAATATTCTCTTGAGGTCGATGTTTTAAAAATGTTTTCAAGAACGTTTTGCCACAAATGTTTATTCCGTATTATATAATATTCCGAGATGTCTACAAGCCTTTCAAGTCATTTCAAGTTTTCTAGCAGTTCTGTTTCACAAGTTGGTGGCATACTAATGAAACCCGCGTGGTCAAAATAAATCCCAGAATTTAGTTTTAATGCAAGCAATAAAATTAGATTTACTTTAGATGGCAACTGAAATAAATGAAACGCCTTTGGAGTGCTCGTCAACTTTCATTTCCACGAGGTAGGTGCGAGTAGCACATCCAGGATTTCTGCAGGGGGAGGGGGGGGGGGGGAGTCAATTTTTTTTTTTTTTTTTTTTTTGGGGGGGGGGGGGTAGCAAGCACTGCATAATATGCAATTTCCTTGCTTTAGCCATAGGAATCCCACAGCAAATAAAATGACTATTGATTATAATATTAATGACACCAAGGATGATGACGATGTTTATTTCTTCAGCATTTTACTCAACGTAATTTAAAAGTGAATGAATAAATACAAGACAATGATAGTGTTTTTGTTCATCAGAAAAATTGGACCTCAAGCCACCTCCGGAATTGTAATGACAATGTGAACAGAGCACTGATGGTACACGTTGGACTGGTGGGGCTGGACGCGTGGTGTGTGTGGGGCACAGTGGGGGGTAGCTAACTCGGCCTCAGGGAGGGTGGAAGTAGACCGCTTCCCCCCCCCCCCCCCCCCCCCCGGTCGGTGCGCCACTGGTATGTGCATTGGCGTACGCGTGCGTAACCCAATGGTACGGACGTGTAGGGCTTTTCTCACGAAATGCGCACTTCATATCTGCGCCCTGTAATGAAGAATTAAATCGTAAACTTCTTGGTCCAATATGTGTTCCTAGGGGCCGGGGGAAAGCCGGACGGTGTTCAAAACGACGCCATGAGTCGTTTTCGGCTTTAAGATCGCTTTCAACGCATGCAATCAACAATAGCATGGCTTTCGAGATTTGTTTCTGTTACCCGCAGTGCAGTGGCGTGGCCAGAAATTTCTAACACATGAATTTCGAGGGGTGGGGCACAAGCACTGTCAGTGCTTTGGCACGGTGTGCTACACCCTGGCTACGCCACTGCCCGCAGGAAGCCGTTACTGGGGCCGATGCTGATTGCTTGCATTTGGCCAGGTTGGTTTGGCTCTTTTGAGAAGTAGGGCGTGCTTTTGAGCACTTTTGAGCTACATTTGACATTCGTTTGGCAGTTTTTAGTCGACGCCATCTGGCAACCTTGGCACGCAGTCAACATGTCGGACGGTGAGGATGACTTTATGTGCGACGATGAAGAGGACTATGACCTGGTATGTAGATGTGTCATTAAATTTTGCAGGCTTAGCGTCTCACCCGAAAAACTGACGATGTTAAAGTCACATACGTAATCACGTTCCGTGTCTTGCTTCCAAAATCACAGACTGATAAACACTCATTTTAGGCCTAGCACTGTGCCGGTGTTCTGCATGGGCCGTTTTGTGTTGACAGTGTGCGAACTTTCATCTCTTCCTGTTCGCTCTGCAATAAGTAATCAATATTTAATTTCGTGCCATTTGTCTGGGATTGTCTGTTAAGTGATATAAAGTTTTAGTCGTCAAGCGTGAACACTGCACCGACATTAAATCTCAACCCACTGTTGTGTTAACGAATGAATCGATGTCGGAGGATCACTTTCGGGCGTTACCTTTTCGCTCGACATAGGTTTACTTCTGTAGCATAAACACATAGTAACATTCTGCAGTTTCTCGCGCAGGCTGGTTATCAATGATTGGTGTGTTGTGTCAGTTTAGGTCATAACAGCTGTCTTGGCACTAGACGACGATCGTAAGCACCTCTGGCAGCATCGACGCCCATCGCATGTGGCGCAATTAACTTTGTTCCCTCAAGGCAGACAACTTGGCGCGACGTAATAGCCTCACGGTACTGATTTGCTTTTGATGCGTAGGAATATTCGGAGGACAGTAACTCGGAACCAGACGTCGACTTGGAAAACCAATATTACAACTCGAAAGCACTCAAGGAGGATGACCCGATGGCAGCCCTTGTCAGCTTCCAAAAGGTAAGCACTCAAAGTTAGCTGCTGCGCATTTTTCTGTACTTGTATTCGAATAGAGACGTTCTTGAACCCTATTTCGCGCTTTTGATCTTTCCTAGGTTTTGGACTTGGAGCACAACGACAAGGGAGAATGGGGATTCAAGGCACTTAAACAGATGATCAAAATAAACTTCAAGCTGGTAAGTCATTGTCCCTGTGGGATCCTTGTAAAATCTAAATATAGGTGGAAGTGTCAGCTTGTTATTGGTGCTAGTGACCATTTCTTCAAGGGAGCATGCTCCCTTTGCTGCTTGTGCCAATGAACCCACTGAACGAAATATTCTAGTGAATGTTGGAGTGATCAGTTATGACTTGCGTGGGAATTAGTGGTGCAAAATGGCTATATGTCATTTGAATTATTTGTCTTGCAGTCAGCGATGGGGTTATGCAGGACTTGGGTACACAGAGTTCCAAGAGGTGTGAAGAACTATCATTGGCATTCTAAAGCTCAGCAAACAATGGGTTATTTAATTAACTGAATAGAAATGAAATTATAAAATGGGAGGAAACTCTGCAGTAATTTATTCGAAGTTTAGCTAGACACAGAAAAAAAAAAAGTGTTTTGCTGTAGATCGCTTGCACATGACATGACGTCAGTATATCATATTCACTGCCATGGGTGACCTGCTTTCATGGAGAAAAGAAAGCTTAGAAGCCCCTGCCCTACCATCTGTGTTGAAGAGTATTGGAGCCGCACAAGGTGCCAATTGACGCAGCTTGTTACCATGCTAATTCCCCAACATGGCACCTAAGATGACATCAGTGCAAGCCATCTTTATAAAGCCATTTGCATTATTGGTTGACGTAACTGCCCATTACTAGGTTTGTGTGTAAATGAAGGGAAGTTAAACTTTCTTTTTATTGGGTTTTCCATCGTAATATCAACGAGTAAACTTGTACACTCACTTTTGTATCTTTATTGTACCTTTTAATATTACTTGCAATGCAACTCACATGAAGTGCATAATTTTGAAGTACATAATAATATCCTCATCTTACAATGATGTGTTCTAAGTTGCCAAAATGTGCAGGTATATTGGAGCAAGAATTGCATGTGTGCTCACGCTAAGCAAGTTTTGTTTTTTCATTGATGCACAGGGCAAGTACGAAGAGATGATGACGAGGTATAAGCAACTACTCACCTACATCAAAAGTGCGGTGACGAGGAATTACTCGGAGAAGTCAATTAACTCAATCCTGGATTACATATCCACATCCAAACAGGTCAGTGGATGTGTGGAGCATTGGATTTTCAGCACTTACTTGACTTCATCTGCAGGAAGAAGCTCTTTTGCCTGCATTGGCACATGCCAAACTGGTTTTGCAGTGACATGCCCAACTGTATAGGTGTTTCCTGTCATGTGCTGCAGAAGCTGGATAAAAAACCCTTGTGGCATATTGTCACGTAGTAGTGACGCTGAAGAAAACAGTCGCAAAACTGTGAATGACGAAACGGAGTTTATTCGGCGAACCTGTGCCCACAAAAACAAGCTGCACCCGAAGCACAATAATAGCGGCGAACACAGTCGGTGATCGTCAAAATCTGATCAGCGGCGAAACGCGTCGGCTTTTATACATGAGTCATCGAAGGTTCCAGATTAATCCCTGGTACCCGCGTGTCTTCCAGAAAGTTCTAAACAATTCACTTCGCTCATACAATCAGATTACATGAGCGCCGGTGACAAGAGACAACGGATGGAAGCATTAATAACATTCGAGAAATTTCTGATACATGCAGGCGCGTCCTGTACCTAGCGATAACGTTTAACAGCCGGTGAAAAGCGGTCACCGGTGAAAGGATAAACATGTATACGTGTCAATACCCTCCCCTTGAAAAGCATCGTTCCGATGCTACAGACACAAAAGCGAAAACAAAACCACTCATACAGAGAGAGAAAAAAAAGCAATAACAAAGCAACAAAGTATCTTAAGTTCGTCAGCGGGCGTAGAAAGGCTTAAGACACCACATGGATGACTTCAGGTCGTGCCCGGCGCCGCTGTGATTGGGAAATGCCGTCTGGCACAACCTCATAGTCCAGTGCGCCAATACGTTGGATGATCTTATGTGATCCGAAATAGCGATGTAACAGTTTCTCGCTAAGTCCTTGTCGGCGTATCGGAGTTCAGACCCAAACACGGTCGCCGGGCTGGTACTCGACATAACGTCGTCGAAGATTGTAGTGTCGGCTGTCGGTCCTCTGCTGGTTCTTGATGCGCAGGCGGGCGAGCTGTCGACCTTCGGCACGCTGCAAATAGGTGGCAACGTCGAGATTTGTTGTCGAGATCGAGCAACGTCGAGTACTTGTTTTTTATGTTTTGTGCATGCAGTTTGCATTTAATTACTGCATACGCTTCCTAGATGGAGCTGCTGCAAGAGTTCTATGAAACCACCCTGGAGGCCCTGAAAGATGCAAAGAATGACCGGCTGTGGTTCAAGACAAACACGAAGCTAGGGAAGCTTTACTTTGACCGAAACGAGTTCAACAAGTTGGCAAAAATTTTAAAACAGTTGCACCAGTCATGCCAGGTAAGAGATTTGTGCTTCTTGTTAGTACAAAGAAACAGTTGTGGTTTATATACAGGAAACCTGCTGAGCCGCACCACACTCGATTCGTGGACTGATTCTGTCCGTCATTTGAATCCAGACATCAAATCCCAGTAGAATTTTATTCATTCACACCCCAAGGGGACCACTAATGTGTTTAAATAAAGGGACTTCAAACTAGTGGGAACCCTTGTGTTGCAAAAACTACAATGCCTCCACAAATTAGTGCATAGCAGCCACATAGAATGTGCTTCACTGCACACTACAAAGACTGCTTCAAAACTTTTTGGTGATGTGATGCCAAGTCGTTGCGGCAGGGAATTCGCGTGAGAAAAAAAAATTCAATCTGGGAAAATAGAGGGAAGCTGCAAGAAATATGAATATGCAGTGTGCATTTGTGTTAATCGATACTGACGTACATAAAAAGGGAATGCATTATAACCTTGGTTGTGTTCACAGCACGCCAAATCAATGATGCATGCCACCTACAGTAAAACCTCGTTAATATGTACCTGCTTAAAACATACTGACAGCTTAAACATAGTTCTGATGAATCCCTGATAATGTATTGGCTGACCGCTTAAACCCTAGTGGCTCGTATAACTACTGGTTAGTGCATAACAATTATTTTTTGGCTCGTCAAGGTTAACTGTGCCGCCTCTACTTGCGGTGTGGCCAACACCATGTTGTCACAAAATATTGTCCACCTTTTCAGAAAGTAATGAGACTCGACGACCAATGATTCCTGCTTCGGCATGAGTGTGGTTGCGCCTATGCAGATAATCATAGGAAATGCATGGAGCACTGTTGGCGGCCTCAGCAAAGTATATAACCACCAATGGAGGCGCCACTGTGACTTATTGCCGCCAACCTTGTCGCGATTACCCGCCGCGGTTGCTCAGTTAGCTAAGGCGTTGCGCTGCTGAGCACGAGGTCACGGGATCGAATCCCGGCCGCGGCGGCCGCATTTCAATGGAGGCAAAATGGAAAAACGCCCGTGTGCTTGCGTTGTAGTGCATGTTAAAGAATCCCAGGTGGTCAAAATTAATCCAGTGCCCTCCACTACGGCGTGCCTCATAATCAGAACTGGTTTTGGCACGTAAAACCCCAGAAAGAAGAACCTTGTCATGATTAGCATCTTCTCTATCTGGTTGACTGTGCGTGTGTAGTGCATAGCGTCGTCATAGATAATCATAGGAAATGCATGGAGCAGTGTTGGCGGCCTCAGCAAAGTATATAACCACCAATGGAGGCGCCACTGTGACTTATTGCCGCCAACCTTGTCGCGATTACCCGCCGCGGTTGCTCAGTTAGCTAAGGCGTTGCGCTGCTGAGCACGAGGTCACAGGATCGAATCCCGGCCGCGGCGGCCGCATTTCAATGGAGGCAAAATTGAAAAACGCCCGTGTGCTTGCGTTGTAGTGCATGTTAAAGAATCCCAGGTGGTCAAAATTAATCCAGTGCCCTCCACTACGGCGTGCCTCATAATCAGAACTGGTTTTGGCACGTAAAACCCCAGAAAGAAGAACCTTGTCATGATTAGCATCTTCGCTATCTGGTTGACTGTGCGTGTGTAGTGCATAGCGTCGTCGTAAGCCTATTGCTCCTATCTCATGGGCGATAACCCATAAGCGCCGCTGTTCTCTGCCACCTCCTTGAGTGGGACTGCTTCAGGTGTGCGTTGCTTTCAGAAATGAAAGCAGCCCACCGTCAGCGTGTTGGCTCAACAAAATACGCTCCACAGGTGCTGGGCCTGTGCACAGCCAGGAGTGGTGCGAGCATGCAGAAAGCTCACTGCATAGACACTCCCCGAAACGCAGGCATACGGTCTCTTTCAGAGATAGTTTCACTGTCACGTGACTTGGCACTTTGAAGTATACTGCCAACAGCGCTCTTGGCACTGTGCTTAAATAGCGAGCTTACAAGCTCCAGAAATGATGTCGTCTGTATACATGCACAAGTGCGGTGCCAAGTCATGCAAAATCTCACAAAAGCAAAACTATGTCTCTGAAGTGATTGCCTGAGCATGCTTTTTTAGCAAGCATCTCGGCACAGTCACTGACCTTAGTGACTGCATGCGCTTAGTAGAGGACGCACCGCACACAAATTGCATTGGATGATCAGCACTTTGTGGCATCAAGTATCCCGTTTTAATGAAGCGGCGGGGTTTTGCTGAGTAGCAGATCACTGTACAAACGCTATCATTGAATGCTGGACGAGTCATCTGCACAGCCCCCATGTTTGCCACGGTGTTCTCTGCCAAACTTTCTAAATGCTCCTTTGGTATTGCCGAAATTTTTCCAGTGCTATAGGGAAAAAAAACTTTTTAGTGCATATTTTGCCCATCATTTAAGGTGGCATCGTAATGATATTTTCGTTAGATACCGGCGGCACACGTCTTAAGATGCAAATTTGTATGTGAAGGTTAATGAAGGCTACCGTTAAGTGCCTATTTATGGCGCATTCGTGCAAGGTACATATTAAAATGGTTTTAATATATATGCATCATTCATGCTAATAAGAGTGTTTATTTGCCTAATTGACATTCATCCAGCTTTTCGCTTTATGAGTGTTGCAATGCTCAGTGTTGGCCACCCTATCAAGGATGTCATGCTTGGAAAACTTTTTTTAAGTTCTCGCTTGTGACTAAGATATATTTACAAGGTTAGTTTCAAGCAAGCTGTGATTTGAATTGCTGAAGAAATACGGACAGCATGCAAAATAGCAGAACGAAGCGTAGCTGAAGCTGTCGTGCTGCTATTGTGCATGCCATGCTGGGGTCACATGTGGCATGGTCACATTGTGGCATGGAGAAATGACTCAATCGCTTGCACTGTGGTGGTTCCTGCTGCAGGAAAGAACATACTACTGCATGTGCAGTGACTCATTTGATACTGTGATGTGGCATTACAGATCTGCGTTCTGATACCAAATTTCTGTAATAAGTGATAAACGTGAGCATGGAATTGTGTTCAAATTAACTATTGCACATCATGTTTTAACTGCTAAGTTTCTCCAGCTTTGATGAGACCCAAGAATCTATTTGAATTATAGGGATTCCACAGCTGTACCATAGACCCTTATCTGCTTCATGTGGCCACAAATGTAGTTGTAGTCTGAGTTTCATGTCCTAATGGGCTGTTGGTCATAGAAAAGGAGAAACTGGTGCAGTGGAACCTCGATTATACATCCCCTGCTCGTGCGACGACCCGCATTTTACGACGAATTGGTTTTGGTCCCGGCATAACCCCCATAGAAATAATCTATTAAAAACCGCGATTATACAACGCAATTTTACGCTGACCCCACCTCGTATGACGCCTCTGTTGCTACCATCTGAGAAAAAAAAAAGAAAGAAAAAAGCCCTAAGCAGACGCAGGCTGGCGCATGAGCTTACTGCAGCCGTCTGATAACGGGTGCGCAGTACCGTATTCACTCTAATGTAACGTGACCGCCATTGTAACGCGAGGGGCGACTTTCCAGTCACGCGAAATAATAAAAATAAAACCAGGAATGTAACGCGAGATGAATGGAAAAAG
Source organism: Dermacentor silvarum (assembly GCF_013339745.2). Taxonomy (NCBI): domain Eukaryota; kingdom Metazoa; phylum Arthropoda; class Arachnida; order Ixodida; family Ixodidae; genus Dermacentor; species Dermacentor silvarum. Next base: position 222,118,697 of record NC_051155.1, read on the forward strand.
AAATGGTACCTTTATTCAAGGAATTGCAATTCGGAAACATGTTCTCTTCACCCATCATCATCGTCTGAAGAGGAGACAGGGCTTTCCTTGAACGATATTCACGAGCGATCACTTTCGTGGATAGTTTCACTTTCACGAAATTTCACGTGACTCGGCACTGAAAACGTCCCCACCAAGTGTTTATGGCGCTGTCCTAAGCACGCTATCAGTGCCAAGAGCGCTGTCGGCCGTGTACTTCGAGGGGTTCAGTGCCGGGACGAGCAGAGTCTCGCGAAACCGAAACTATCTTGAAGTGGTCGCCCAAGAATCTAGTCGCCTTCCGTGCCGTCAAGCTTTTGTTTGAGATTTATGTACTTCTTCAAAGACCGCACGGCATTTCATTCGGGGTCAGTACCAGGCCACTTTAGGTTCCACAGAGCCTTTCCGACTGGCCTCACACTTAAAGGGGGCCTGCTGCTGGTCCCGCCATCTGCAATTCGTCGACGTCGAAACACCGAGCCGCGGACAAACTTTCCCAGCTCCTTGGCCATCAAAATTGCTCGTCTCTCGAAGCGGCCGTCTTACCGAATGCGCTGCGTCGCCACAACGTTGCGAATGAACAGAGTCGAACCGCAAAAGGCCGTAGGGTATTGCGTCATCTTAACCAGGCACAAGCACAGCGAAAACAGCGTCGATTCTAATCAAAAACAAGTTCAGACTTCGGTCGACTTGTATGTGGATTGGATCGAGGCGTACAGTTACAGGTTGCCAACTGTAGCGCTAGAAATAGCGGGATTTAGAGCATTTGTTTTAAAATGGCCAATTTTGCTGTTCTTTGACTGTAACGTGAGGGTTGAGTTCAAACAAAGAAAATCGTGAAAAATATGTGCGTTACATCAATAAATACGGTAATTTATTCATAATTTAATCTACCTTCCTTGGAGCAGTGGATGTTCATGCCGCGGGCTTATTCAGGCAGTCTGTACCCATTATTTGGGCAAGACTGAGCATCACTGCCTATATTCTTGTTTTTTTTTTTTTTTTTTTTATACGACGGTTTTGTCTGGTCCCTTGAAAGTCGTATAATCGGGGTTCCACATTGAGATGGTCTGATGAATTGCTTTGTCTTAGCACTAAATGAGTGTTTGTCATCATTCTTTTTCATGTGATGGCAGACTGATGATGGTTGTGATGACCTGAAAAAGGGGACACAGCTATTGGAGATCTATGCATTGGAGATTCAAATGTACACGGCACAGAAGAACAACAAAAAACTGAAAAAGCTGTATGAGCAGTCGCTGCACATCAAGTCTGCTATCCCACATCCATTGATTATGGGAGTGATTCGTGAATGTGGTGGCAAGATGCACTTGCGTGAGGCCGAGTACGAGCGCGCACACACAGACTTCTTTGAGGCATTCAAAAACTACGACGAGTCGGGCAGCCCACGACGGACCACCTGCCTCAAGTACCTTGTGCTGGCCAACATGCTTATGAAGAGCGGCATCAACCCCTTTGACTCCCAGGAGGCAAAGCCCTACAAGAATGACCCTGAAATTCTTGCCATGACCAACCTTGTCAGGTATGTCACTGTTTGTTGCAACTGTTAGGGGTGCCCATTCTTTCTGGACTTGAAGGACCACACATCTTCAAATGTAATTTCGAAAACCTCCAGTGTTCTGGCTGCTTACTGTATTTACCCAATTTTAATGCACACCCAATTCTTGCGGGCAATGTACGAAAATAAAAGTACACCTAAATGTAGCATGCGCCTGATTTATAAAATAAAAATAATCATGTCCTCATGTTCGCAATCGGAAAGAAATGAGACGTGCAGAATCCATCTTCGCAGAAGGGAAACATTTTTGTTAATGAGCTGTCATAATGAAAGTGCCGTGTCATCATCGCCGCTTGCGGTTCATTGGCCACAGATACCAAGCATACAGGGGCGATATTCTCGAGCAGTCACTTTTAAAGATAGTACTATCACTTCACAGGACTCTGCATTGGATTGTCGAAGTATGTGTCCGGCAGCGTTCCTGGCACTTTGCGCAGATAACGAGCTTGCACAGTGCCAGAAATCCTGGCGGCCGATTATGCCTGTGGATCCAGTGCCAAGTCGTGCTCAAACTTACGAAAGTGCTACTAGTATCTCCGAAAGTTAATAGCTGAAATTGCCGCTCAAGGGATCGTAGTTGAGCACAAAATGAATCGGCAGCGACGTTCACGAAATCGTGCTCCGTCACGATTTTGTGATTGTGATGACGCTCTCTCTGACAGCTCTGATGGTAGGCTGTCGCCAATGCCACGAACGCAGTGTTGGTCTTGTATCCGATTGTAATGCGCAGATAATTTTCCGACCCATTTTCTCTGAAAAAAGCTGTGCGTTAGATTTGGGTAAATGCGGTAGCTTATGCATGCTGAGCTGTTCGCTGATAGTGCTTGTTCTGAAACGAACGCTGTTTACATGGGGATTAAGAGTGACATAGTATTAGCGTGAAGGTTGCATCTCTTGAGCATAAAAAAAAATATCTGTTTTTGATGGTTCTAAAATTATTGCTTCTTGAGGTGGCCTCTACAGCTATCATTGTCAAAACTCTAAGCCAGTCACTGAATGTGGCCAGGTGAAGTGTGACTGGTTGTTGGTTCAAAGAAACCATTGCACCATCTTCTGAGGCCTTGTATGTGAAGAAAAGGCAGCTGTCTTCACAGATGAAACTTAAATGTGACACCTGTGCTCTGTAAAAGCTAAAGCAATTATAAGTGCCATGTGTGTATTGAAATGGGAGTTTTTTGTAATGAGTCATAATCATTGGAGCTAGTGACCTAATGCTTACACACGAATGTCTTTGTATTAGTGCTGATGTTTCACTAGTAATGTTTATTTGAAACAGATTTAATGTAATTAGCATGGTTTGTTTTGCAAAGTGTGCCATGCAGAAGGCATACCGTATTTACACGATTGTAAGTCGACTCGAATGTAGGTCGACCCCCCCCCCCCCCCAAATTGCATGTCGCAGAAAGAAGGGGGGGGGGGGGGGAACCACGCTAGTGCATTCACACAAGGGAAATTTATTGATGGGGTTGCTAAGACTACTCATCGTCACTCGAGTCGACCTCACTGGTACTGCTGCCGTCATAGCTGCTGCGGTCCCACAGCACGTCGTCATCAAGTCAGTCCGAGTCCACACTTCGCGAACGACCGCACCACGACATCGTGAGGTACAGCCGCCCACGCAGAGAGGACCCACCCACACACAGTAGCCAGGGAGGCCAAATTTCCTCGCGCTGAAGCCGCCACTGCCGTACCACACGTTCACTGACTCCAAACTTGCGTCCCGCTGCGCAGTTGTTAGTTTCCTCGGCATGGAGGATAGCAGCCCATTTGAACGCTGCTGTGAACGAGCGCCGAAAGTTCTTGGCACTCATGACGGGCGCGACGATTCAGCACAACAGCAGAAGTGACAGATGCGTGCGGCCGTCGAAAACAATCGTATCTCAAAGAAAAGCTCTTCCGCCAACTACTAATACCCCCCAAACGACGGCTCATCTGCCAACTACCATACCCCCCTAACGGCGGCTCTTCCGCCAACTACCAATACCCCCCAAACGGCGGCTCTTCCGCCAACTACCAATACCCCCCCAAACGGCGGCTCTTCCATGATCGATGCTCCCACAAGAGCCGTGCGCTCGTGGTGCGCGCAATCAAAATGTATGCAATACGGTAAATTAATACGCTACGCTTCTACCGTAACCATGGAAACATAGGTGCAAAGTTGTAACCACGCCGTAGCGCCCCTGATTTCTTGTTTCTCTTGCCGCTACTAGCGGTACACGGTTTGGTTTCGATTCCAAGTCGACCCCCCAATATTGGATTGTCAAATTTGAAAAAATGAGTCGACCTACAATCATGTAAATACGGTATTTCAAACATCAGTGTGTTTGAGGGGGCTAACGTGGCCAAAGCTATCTTATATCTTGTTATATGTTCTACAAAAGTGGCAGTTTGGGAGCATTTGTATTTCATAACGGGTTTTCACGAATTGGTGAAACTGTCTCCTGTTTCTTCGTCTTTGTCTTTTTTTTCACTAATTCTGAGTTGCGCTAACTCATAAAAATGTTGTACAAGACGACTGAGATTGAAACTGAAGGAGCAGTTTTCGAACTATACATTGCATAATTCTGCATTACTGAATTTCATATCTTGTGGTGCATCAGAAACAACCATGGTTGAACCAATTGGGACTATACCACACATAATGATCAGCCACTACGTGCAGCAGTGTCGCGAAGCTCACACAGGTTAACGACAAGGTCCATGTAAGATCATGCAGAGCATGAGTACAGAATAGTTGTCACGGGTTTGTTACAAGTAGTACATAAGGTTTACATGATAGCCTGATAAGTTGCTGTAGCTTTCACTACAACTGTCCTGAGGATTCACCCAGGACACTTACGATTTCTTAATAGGAGTTGTCGGTTGTTGTCAGAAGTTGTCAGAAGTGCACATCATAGTGATGGAAGTTGGTTGTTTTCAAAGAATTGATAGGGCCATTCTGTGATTGTAAATTTGATGGTTGGGAGAAAATCAAATTGTAATACGTAGTGCATTTTTGACCAGTTATTCTTTACAACTACATACAACATGGAATCAGTGCCCTCTGCCAGAAAATGTTTGCAGTACTGTTTTGTGTATATTGCCTGGTAATCGCCAATGCACAGGACAGTTGAGCTAGTTGTGGGAGGGCATACCCAAAAGTAATGAGAATGTTTTTTCTAATTCACATATTTCTTTGAACATTCAGAAATGTTAATCATCATCGTACAACTATCCCTGGAAAACAATGGACCTGCCCCACCTCCTTATCCATTGTTCAAAACTGTTCAGCGACTCCTACAAGCTCATGTCCTTCAATGCTTCCGTCGTACACTTCTCTGCGTGCTCCAGATCTTTAAAACTCTCCCCTTTATGGTCTCATTTATTTTTGGAGATGGCAAGGGACAACATAAGGGTAGTATAAAGATAATGAGGTAATAGTATTGCCATCTCATTTTTGTCAGTGTACTGTACAGGCAGTGTTGTGTAGGTGGGAGTATTGTCGTAATGCACAAGCTGAGCTCTTTGCTTTGTTTGAACTGTCTCACCTTGCGATGCAAATTTACAGTGGACCGGCTTTCTGATATAAAATACTTTCCCAATATTGAACAGAACTTGAAGCACACACGTGGTTCTTTAACAGTCCGGCATTGTAAAACTGACGCAGGCAGCGACGGAGGCTAAAAATAAGCAATGCAGTGAGCGGACGAAACTTTACACAAGGATGCAGCTTGGCTAACTAATGGAGACTATAGCGTAGTATGCACATCTAGTGGCACTTTTCGGCAGTAACTGCCCTTTCTGCATCAGTAAAAAAATTCTTGTTACTCTTGGGGTGTTCCCCCCCTCATATTTTGCTAAAAATATTGCAAGCATAATTAATGTGATGTCGTCTTTGCAGTGCCTACCAGAATAATGACATCAGTGAGTTTGAGTTAATATTGAAAACCAACAGGAGAAACATAATGGATGACCCTTTCATCAGAGAGCACATTGAAGGTTAGTGGAAGCATTATTAGAAAACCTAATTATGTGGTGCTATTCTGTGTCTTTACAGTTTCACTTTTTTTTTTTTCTTTACAGATCTGCTTAGGAACATTAGAACACAAGTCTTAATAAAGCTCATCACACCTTATACTAGGATTCACATACCTTTCATATCAAAGGTGGGTTTTCTATATTCATTGCTGATCGTTTTGTGGCTCTCTTTACAAGTTTGTTTATTTATATTTATCTTTTCTTAATTTTTTCCAGGAGCTCAACATAGACTCAAGTGAGGTGGAAAATCTTCTAGTATCCTGTATCTTGGACAGGTGGGCATCTTGTCATTTTTTTTTTTCTCTGTTAGGTAATGTGATGTACTACTGTAGTTCTGAAACTTGTTCTTCCAGCAGTGACCTGGAAAATGGTGGTTTTGTGTGCAACTACTTTGTTCTGCTTTTCTGCATCGTGGCCACTATGCAGGAAGATTACCTTTGACAAAATTTGTTGTAAAAAATTGTGGATGCCAAACATTCTTTCTTGCATCCCTGCTTTGTTCTGCTGGAGTACGTGAGCAGTTAGAAAACAGACTTTTCAATAGTACCGCAACTAGCTGGTAGCTTGTGCAAAGTCTGTCAATCTTTTGCTAAACTCAACATTGCAGCAGCCTAAAACAGCTTGGGCAGTGGTTGTAATGTGAGGCCCATAAAACTTGTTGTTGGGCAAGTTGGTGTTTGCTTAACAACATATTGTAGCGCGAAGGCACAATTACAAAGAAGAGACACGGACAGGTTACAGGTGCTACTAACAACTTTATTCATATGACGGCGAAATACAGTATATATACTGTTTGTTTCCAGCGTGCAGGCGCACCAGCCACATCTGGCAGTCTACAGAGGGTGATTATCAGGGCTAGCACGATCATTTGGAAGTTCTAAAGAAAGTAAGCTCTGCGTTGTACAAAACAACAGAGGTCTGACTTACACAAGCACTACCTTTTTCTTTTATGTAAAACGCTTCCAATAGCTGGTGTGCGGTTTTATCTTTACTCCTGCCCAGGATCTTTACATCATGAATTCTTGGAAGACAAGGGCAGGCTTTACAGTGCGCTGAAAGATGCGCATTCAAGTCTTTAGTCATGTTATTAGCATGCTCCCTCATTCGATCATTGACACAGCAGCCAGTTTGTCCTACATGGGACTTTCCACAACACAGGGGAATGTCGTAAACCACTCCGGTGGTGCACCGCACGTAAGATTTCACATGTTACACTTGGCAGCCTATTTTAGAGCTGCCCATTATGTGGGGACACAGTGAAATCCCCCTGTCTTGTGGTAAGTCCTATGTAGGACAAACTGGCCGCTGCGTCGGTGATCAAATGAGGGAGCATGCTTAATAACATGACTAAAGACTTGAATGCGCATCTTTCAGCTCACTGTAAAGCCTGCCCTTGTGTTCCGAGAGTTCATGATTTGAAGATCCTGGGCAGAAGTGAAGATAAAACCGCCCGCCAGCTATTGGAAGCGTTTTACATAAAAGAAAAGGGTAGTGCTTGTGTAAGTCAGACCTCTGTTGTTTTGTACAACGCGGAGCTTACTTTCTTTAGAACTTCCAAATGGTCGTGCTAGCCCTGATAATCGCCCTCTGTAGACTGCCCGATGTGGCTGGTGCACCTGCGCGTTGGGAACTGTATATATACTGCATCTCGCTGTCTTTCGAATAAAGTTGTTAGTAGCGCCTGTGAAGTGTGTCTCTTCTTTGTAATTGTGCCTTCGCGCTCCAATATGCCATTAACCATAATGTCTTGACGCTGTCAACTTTACGATGTGCTGGCATTCTTTTATGAGAAAATTCATTTACTTCTGGGACATTCTGTTATACATCAAAGCACTTAGGTCTTTATGCTTTTCAGTACTTTGGTGTTAAGAAGGCAGTGACTGCCATCACATGTTCTCGTTTGTATTGCAGATATTTTGAGCATTAGCTTTTGTTGCCAGATTTATGATCAGCATCTGAATTAATTTTGTTGGTTGCACAAAACTAAAGAAACACAACTAAAGAAATTATTTTATGCTTCTTAGATGCTATCAGGAGATGTTTATGTATGTATGTAATTATTTACTTATAAACATCCTCAAGGTACATGTAGTACATTATAGAGGGAAGAGGCAAAAACAATATTCATATAAATAAATAATAAAGTATAGAAAATTATTACATTTTATCTCTTACCTTTGTTGCATACCACCTTTTCTCATGTCATTCCACTTGTTGCTTTGCTTCGGAGCAGCATGATCCAGGGTCGCATCGACCAGGTGAATCAGGTTCTCGAATTGGACAGCAAGGGCCAAGGTGCCGCCCGGTACAATGCGCTGGACAAGTGGACGGCTCAACTTGGGACATTGCATCAGACCATCGTGAACAAGATCATGGCGTAGCATACGGCTGGCCTAGACCTCTGCCTCTCAAGCTGCGCAAGTCCTTGAGTGCAGCGACCACATTGTCCACCTAAGAATGCCTTCTCTTCTTGGCGTCCACTTGAGGTGCAACTTCTAAATCCTATCATCGCCGGCTCTGTGGCAGTGGCATTGTGTCAGGCTGGCACCTCGATCCTTCCTGGACTTGGGTCTAGCAACACTTGCCAACAAAGACCTACAAATTGTCCACCTGTTGCTGTGTCTCACACAAATTACAGGCATACGAGTTTAATTCAAGCTTGTGCACCGATGTTTTTCTTTTTACATGGGATACTTTCCTGCTGGAGAAGCAGAAGAAATGAGCGTACCATGCCAAGTGTGCTGGTGGTCTATGGTCATCATGGCAAGCGCATGTGATGATGCTCTTTACATTGCTGTAACTTTTAAAAATTATTCCTGTGACCCTCTTCTGGACATATTGGCAATGTTGAATCTGCCATTTTGCCTGCTATGGTTTGCTCAAGGCATGACCATGTTCCCCCCTTCTCAATTAGATCCTACAGAAATGTATGGCGGGATTTGACTGTGACGAAAGGTTAAAAAAAAAAAAAAAAACCACTGATGACCTTTCAGATGGCTGATAGTCACTTTCGCCTGAGTTCACTCATATTTAGCTTTCTGCACTAGTGCTGCAGAGTGCATATGGGGACACCTTGACCTTTGCAAACCGTCACAGAGCCCCGCATCTGCTGCTACGCACAGCTTTCGAGTGTGTGTAAATCGTGTTACAGAGTAGGCAGGATATGCCCATGTGTGTTGAACCAGTTGCTGACACATGTTCTAAATGCTAGCTCACTTGGAACAACAGGAGTCCCTTTTGTCGTGCCTCTGATTTTCACCTATTTTTTCCCCCACTTTCCCCAGCAGGAGCAAAATACTAGCTTTACTTTTCTTTTTTTTTTTAATCATTGAAGGTGAAGCAAATGTGGAGCACTTGTGCTGCTTTTAACTTGTGCTGTTTTGCTTGAATGCATCGGCATCCAGTGTTCTGTTCACGTTCTCACATGTCCTTGTTTTGTGGATAGCATTTTTCTTCTGATCTGTTGTTGGTCTTGTCTTGTACATAACAGTTTGCCAACAGGACAGCAGAAACGTTCGATGGTTCTGGCCTGTTGGCAGTTCGCCTCCTTCCATGCTATTTAAGAGTGAGTGATAGACTGCTTGGGTTTGTAAAATAAATGCTGTGCCAGAGAGTTTTGACAAGGTGTGGTCATGTGTGTGTTCTTATTTCTTTTTTTTTTTCCCAGAATCATGAGGCCGTTTTTTTTATGTGCTAACAAAGAATTTTATTTGCTCTTTCAGTTTTTGGTTATGTGCGTTGTAAGAAACAAACAGCCAGTCTTTGCTGCAAATCATTCTGTAGGGTATTGCTTGATACCAGAGTCCATCTTTGCGGCAAAACATCCTTTAGTGTATTCCTTGGTACCAAGTGAATGGATGGCCTAATCTGAAAGATGAGAAACACTTGTTATTAAGTGATCACGTTGCTTGCAACCTCATCATTTGGCCAAGATATGTTGCCAGAGCTATCTTTTGTATGTGGTGCCTAGATGCAGTGCGAGTGTGCCATTCTTAAAAATGCTGCCTGGAAAAGTCTTGAAAGGCATACTCAGGGTGTCTACCAACCGGGAAAACGGAATTCTGAGGGATTTTGAATATTCTGGAAATACTCAGGGAAAACTCGGGGAATTTGTGCCTCTATCAGGGAATAATTAATAGGGATGGGCGAATATACAGTATTGTCAAATATTCAATCGAATAATTCTATATTCGTTATTCGCTTTGATTTGAATTCAGGTATTCGATATTTTCTAATTATTCGGCGCTCCCAAATAGGCAGCCAAAAGCTACGGACAGGCGGTACACATCTCGGAGGCTATGTCACGTCATGGCTGCCATACATCAATCATAAATCTCAAAGGCTATACGTTTTTGCATTAAAGAGCCTGAAATGTGCGACGCAGAAGAGCAGAAACGGCGCTAGCGCACAACCGAAACGAAGCGGCGGAGTCCGCATCGCCGTAGTCAGCAGCGGAAATCGTACGTGAATGACAGCAACGACGGAACGCTTCGTGCCTATTTGCGCCTTTATTGCGTTTACCGCCGCGCATAACAACGCGTTGGCCGTGGGATTTCATAGTCGCCACCTATCATCGCGTCGATAGCTGCCGCGGTTTCTTTCGCAGCGGTTGCGGCAAAAAGTCTCATTTTGACTCAACATGCACGTCGGCCACGTGCCTAAAAAGCTGCGTAGTGGCCATCCATGATCGCATAGATAGCGACCGCGATTTTGTCTGCAGTTGTTGCAGCGAACATGAGTTTTTTTCTGACTCGGTGCGTGCCTAGGCCGAGTACGGCCACGCTAGCGGCAAAAACGCATGCGTCATGCCACGAGCGGCGAGTTGTCGTGCGTCCGCGCCTTGCCGCGAAGTCCACCGTGGCAATCGCGTCTAGCCGCGCGGTAGGGCGATATGATTTCGCGCGCTCTCGGAACGCAGAATCACCGTGAGCGAAAAGGGTGCGATCGGACAGTGTCCAGAAATCCCTACATAGAACCACGAGAGACGACGATCGTCGATTGATAACCCGGCGCGGAGCTACGGTAGCGGAGCGGCGGAGGTCCGTTTGCCATTGGCTCCGTGACGTCACCCTCGTCGCTTTCGGCACCCTCGGCTAAAGCCGTAAAACCCCCGATTCCTGCCGCTTTTTCCGCGCGCGCGGCATGACGCGCGCGTTTTTGCCCCTAGCGTGGCCGTACCCGTCGACGCGTTCATAATCGCGACGATTGCGACAAACAGTTGCTTCGGTTTGACTCGGTGCAAAGCTGTCGAGGATGAAGAGCACCGGATACATCGCGATGGACGTGCGATCTGTTGGCGGTCAGCTTACTGGCGAAAAATAATCGGGATGTGTGCGCGGTAGTGCAAAGCGTGTCGCAAATGATGGCAATCGCCGCGGCCGTTCTGCGAAGGAAGTCGCGAGGCGTCGATCACCGCTGCGAGAGCCAATCAGTCACGATATGACGAGAATTGCAGCCTCCGCACTGCTTTTGTGCAAAATAGCGAAAGGATTTGCTCATTCATTACACTAATAAAATCGTGCTGATGTAGTAATCATTTGCTTATTGTTTTCTGGATACCCTGATAATCCGGACTATGTTTTACTGTAATATGTGATATATACTATTCGAACTATTCGATTTGAAATTATTCGACCAAATCAATATTCGCTTCGAATTCACTTCGAACCTCAAATCCACTATTCGCCCAACCCTAATTAAATTAGCTGTAATTTTATTGAAAGGGAACGAAAGTTGCGGTAATGGAGGGAGGGGAGGCGACGTTGAGCTGCGGCACCAAATGCGTATTTATATAAATAATTTTGTGAGGCGAGAAGGTGGTAAAGACTTCGGATGCTGCTCGACGAGTGTCCCGTTCTCTGATCTCGTCCAAAACCTCCGAGCCGACCCAGAGGCACCGGCAACAGTCACCAACGCCGTGCGCGTTCGGTGCGAACGCGGGCAAAACGCCGACGGCGTCGACAACAGTTCTGCGCGTTGCTGGTGCTGCTGCATGTCCAAGTTTACACAGCTGATAAAACTACTATCCATACTCCGTATAGCTCTCTACTAATTTGCTATCGCAATTGATGCTTCGCCTTTCGGGTGAAACTGCGACATTTTTTTACGTGCTTACTAAAGAGTGACAACATTAGGCAACATGGTGTCAGCCCGTCTTGATGTAAAAGAAAGTTCCGTTTCACTCAGGGAATTTACCAAAGTCACTCAGGGACAACCTGGAAAACTCAGGGAATCTGAAAATGTCAACTTGGTAGACACCCTGTACACTGTGTGTGTGTGTGTGTTTTCATCATATACAATGTGTAATCTCGTGCAATGTTGATGTTTCCGCACACGCCGCAGAGGTTACACCTTTGAGCTCATGCAGTATTTATATTTTGCACGAGCTATGCCAAAATACAGACACGAGGTCAGGTGGATGCACCATGTGAGACGTCTACGCAGCGATGTCACGAAGACGATGCATGATGCTTGCGAGAGAATAGCCATTACAGGCTTACACAGAGAGAAGTACGATACATAGCTATAGCTACATTTCAAGACAACGCTAATTCTGTCACTGTGGCATACATAACCATTCTCGAGGATTTGCTAAGAATAGGCACATCATGCCAAATGGCTAAATGACAGAAAGTCTATTAAACCATACAGTCCGTTAAATGTAATGCGCTATTCCGCTAAGAGGTCGATGTGCTTCAGAGGTACCTGTATAAGCCGACATTATGTTCAGATTTCATGTAGAAATGTAATTTAAAAAATATGCGAGTACCACGCAGCTGGGCAGAACCAAGGTAACTTACGTTTGCCGTCGCTTGGAGCAAGTCGGACTATTTTTTTTTGTATTTTGTCTAATTACATAATTGGCTATTAATTAACTTTTCGAATATTATAATCAATGCAGAATTGTTAATCATAAAATTAAAGGCCATCAACATTCCCGAGCCATCTTTCTGTTTCTCAACATGTGCTACATAAACGCGTCTTTTTTTTTTTTTTTTTTCAATTGCTCGTTAATGCCCGCAAGGAACAAAATACGAAAGTGTCGCGCGGCACTTTTCGCGTGCTTCTTTTCTATGGTGTGAGGTACGCTTTTCAAAATCGGTTCAGGGGATGCTGAGAAAAGCGATTTCTCTATTACCATGTATCTAGATAACAGCTTCAAACTGAAAGTTTCCTAGCTCCTAAAGAGAACGCACTTATGATTATCGAAGGTGGTACAAAAAAAAAGTCTAGGCCTCAATTGACATGCGCGCAGCCTTTAAGAGTGAACTTTATCGGGGTGTACGTGAACTCCCGAAAATAGAGGTAAAGATGTAGGATAAATGCAGTTACCGCCGAAAAAGGGAGTTACCAGAACCCAGCTCATCACTTTATAGAAACGCCACACTTGCATGGACATAATGGAAAGAAAACAAAATTCTCGAAATTTTTGCAAGTGAGGCTATACTAGTATCTTGCATAAACGGCTCATATATTCCACCTTATTTGACACAGTCGTACCACGCTTGAGAGCTACTCAAAGCCGCACTGTATCAGGGTAAAAGTAAAATGGATTCCGGTTATCTCATTGCCATACTCCTGCTTGTGCGAGCGGATCCGGTCTCGTCGTCCGAATCCGTCTCGGCCGCCTCCTTCAGGAGTTTGGTCAGCTCTGCCGCTTCCGCCATCAGGACTTCAATTCTCCTGAAAAGACATGACCGGAGGATGCTTGTCAGATAAAAGTCAGCTGTACCACTCCATTGTCATGTAAGTGGTCAACTGAAAAATTGTGAGACGCTTAAGCTTCGCCTTTAAGAGTAGAACACGATAGCATTCAAAGATCCCTGACTGCTTCTGACGCTTCCCGGCAACTGTGATTGGTAGAAACGCGGCAGGCGCCGCGCTTTGCCCTTGGCTGAACTTGAAGGTCAGATTTACGGAACCAGGCGTTTTCTGGGTTTGTACCTGGAGTAGTAGAGTTATTGCGCTAAAAAATAATAATAATAAAAGATCGGACGTCCTGGTGCCCGCCAGAACAGCGCCGAAAGTTCTCAGCCACGGCGTTATATTGGGACAGTAAACTGTTGACACGTGCTTATGCATAGGTTTCAATACTAGTCCTAATGGCCAATGAAAATTGGCAGTGTAAAAGGACGAGAGGCAGGCTGGCAGCGTCGTCGTAATTGTAATATGGTCTTCTCGTCCTCTTTTTAATTTCTTTTTGAACAGTCAGTTTACTATTTTTGCCGCGCTAACGGCGCCCACAATGGCAGCAGACTTGTCGCGAAGTTCTTGTGAATGGCGAGGCAGGTTATTTTTTTTTTTTTTAAATAGGACCACGCGATGTCATCGTTTTCCATTGCATATTAGCACTTTTCTTGCGTATATTGCTCGTTAGAACAGTTGCCATAGTCATTGTATATGGAAACATTATTTCGTAGTATCGTCTGAACTACTGGCTGTGAAAGCAGCGTTATCGACGTATGACAACGTGGCGCCGTATTTTATGCAGATGAACTTACTGCCTGACTATCTTGCAGGTACGAATTGCTTCATCCAGTTCGTTTTCCAGTGTGCAATCTTTAGCCTTGGCGAAGCCTATCCCTGTACCTAGGAAAAAAAAAAAAAAAAAAAAGCGAAGGGAGTCTCACAAATAAACGAATATTTCATTTTTTTAGCAATTCGGGCAAGCGAAAATAAGGTACCACCGTACAGTTGAGAGTGACTTTTTTTCTTTCTCAGTAGTACTTACATTCCCTCAGTTCTTGTTCTATCATCTCAGTGTTATCAGGCGCTTCTGGTATCGGGGAAAGTGGGTCGGAAATCCTTGACATCTCGTCGTTCATTTCTAAAAACATTTGGTGCAGCAAATGGCAGTCATTAGCAAAGCAGCTCAGCCGCACGTCTGGCAGGAGGAAAAGCTTACCTGTTTTCTCCCTGTACTGTAAGTAAACATGGCACATTGTTACGAATCATACTCTCCAAAAAGCGCCGATCTAGTTCAAGCTCGATACATTACCTTTTTGAATTTCACAGTCGCCTGTAGTTGTTGTAGGGTTTCTATAGACACTCGTCGGTATCGCTCCAGTTCTTCATGAAGATCTCTTGCTCCATAGTCAGGGCTAGATGATCCCTGCAAATTAAGCGAGTGCATGCGATTCTACATGTTTATCGTTTCATTTAGAGTGCCTAGAACATCAAAATGGTTCAGGAGCACTTAATTAACACACCACTTACGTCTAAGGGGCTCTGAAACGACATTTTTAGTCGGCGGAGATTGCAGTGCGGCGGCAGTGAGCTTCGGTGCAGTCGTGAAAACGCGTCGTCTGTTCCTTGTTCGAATAATAGTTACAGGCGAGCGCGTTCATTGTTACCATATTTATTGTTTTTAATTCATTAATTTGTCTGGCGACAACTAATTTCATAATATTTCGCTAAATGAGTTAAGTGCAAGTTATCTTGGTATCTGCTGAAACAAGGGGACGCTGTAACAGACGAAGATTTGGTGTTGTGTGCAGACGACACTGAACGGCGAACACGCTGCTTTTTGGGAAGTAATTTCATCGGCGCTGTTTTTTGTGCTGTGAAGTGAACAACATATAACACGACAACACGACGTAAGTTTTCCTATACTGCAAAGAGTTTTTAAACTTTCTTGTAGAATCGCCGTAGACGTGTTTGGATTATACACGGTGTTTCAGCGAACACTTTCAAATATTTTTAAAGGTTGCCTGTGGCAGATAGCACAATTCTCATTCATGAGCTGGTCTACTCGAAGAGGCGGACATTACTTGCACAAAAAATTGGAATGCCTAATGGACTAATTAACACATTATCACCAATTACGTTTTTAACTAATTACCTTAAGGCCCATATTGCTATTTACACTTTCTAGCCGTAGAGTTTGCTAGGCGGATATTCTTGGAACGAATTCTCAGGATTACACCAGTTTCGAGATAAAACTTTGCGCAGAAATGCATTGGCTTTCCAGTTACTTTCTTAACGTTTTATGCATTGAAGCACAAAAGTTACGGGAACGTTCGGGAATTAATATCTCGAAACTGGTGTCACCCTGAGAATTCGTTCCAAGTGGATCCCTCTTGCGAACTTCACGGCTAACATTTGTAAATTCCAATATGGGCCATAAGGTAATTAGTTGAAAACTTAATTAGTGAATTTTGGTCGGATTCGTCGATTATGCATTTCAATTTTTTGTGCAGCTCATGAACTAGAATTTTGTTTTCGGCCACAGGCAACCTTTAGAAATTTTTGAAAGTGTTAACTGAAACACCCAGTATATGTATGACGTATATAGGCTAGGGTCATATATGCGTTCTGTGCAGACTGATGCGTTTTAGTAAGCTTCACCGCAATGCAGACCTGTAATGCGGTGAGATTGTTTAGCACGCGAAAATAAAGCATAGCAGCAAACGGACGTCTCAGGAGAGCCCCCAAGATTATAAAAATTCTAGCAGAACCCACTTCACGATGAATGCAAGCGTTAATATGATTAGCATTGAGGCAACACACCGTATTGCCACCGCCGAAACGCGTCATGTATACGCGGGTTGTTCAATAAAGACTGAGGCGCATGATGCTCTGTAAGCTAGCTTTATTTCTGAAAATTAGTCATCAGCACTTTTATCCCTTTCTATATGCTCCCCGGTAAGTGAAATGCAACGCATCCCGCTGTTTCTACCAAGCCTAGATAACATGAGTCAAGTCATCTGAAATTTTCACACCTACTTTAATATCGCCTCCAATTAACTATAGATTGTTTCATGTTAAAGCCATGCCCCTTTTTACCGTGAGGCACATAAAGAAGTCGGAGAGTGCCGCATCGTGGCTGCAAAACGGGTAAGGGGATGGTTGCGGTGCTTCTGGGACCGGTAAAAGAATGGACGTTGATTCGATATGGAACAATTAATACATGGAACCAGGCGTTGTAAACACATTAGAGGGGTTATTAAGTAGGTGTAGAAAGATGGATCCGCTCGTGTTATCTAGGCTTGGTAGAAACGTATAGGAACGCGTGCATTTCACTTACTGGGAAGCCCATAGAAAGAGATAAACGTGCCGAATAATAATTTGCTGATATCAAGACTTCAGAGCAGCAGTCTCAGTCTTTATTGAACACCCCATATATAGGTGGTTTCTACGAAAAATTTAAAGGGACACTAAAGGCAAATACTAAGTCGACGTGAGCTGTTGAAATACCATTCCAGAAACCTTGCAGCGCTTGTTCCGTACCAAGAAAAGACTTGGTTTACGAGAAAATTGCGTCTGAATGGTCCGCACGCACGCACGCACGCACACACGCACGCACGCACACACACACACACACACACACACACACACACACACACACACACACACACACACACACACACACTATATATATATATATATATATATATATATATATATATATATATATATATATAGCGCAGTTCAAATAGCCCGCCTCGAGGGGGGAGTAGTGACGTATACATACGCCATCACCGACCTCCGACCTTTACAGACGTCGGTGAGCAAACCGCGCGCGACATACGGCGCTATGGTTTCCTGCGCAATACGCAAACGCGCGGCCATGGAGAAAGCGAGCCAAGACAGCGTTGGATTCGCCGCTGCAGCTCCGCTTGGTCAAGTGGCGTGGACCGTTCGCGAATACCGCGACATCACACGGACGTAGAATTCTCTGCTACTTGCAGTTTGCTGTGAGTTTCGCGAACCAGCAAACCCAGCGCAGCACTACGCGACAACGAAACTAGTGGAACGCGAAAGCGCGGACGGCGCAGAGTGCATGGAGAAAACGAAGCCATCCGACCGTCCGCGTTGTTCTCAAGGGTAACGTCAATTAGTTCTTTTTTTTTAATAAAAATTAAATAGGATTGGAGAGGTAGCATTTTCTTTAGTCTTATAATACAATAAAATAATCTTTTTACTACGTGTTTGAGTGCTGGTGACAGAATTATAATGAGGATTGGCTTCGTCATCAAGCTTGTACTTGCATGTCCCGGGGGAGTCTCTAATCGTGCCCTGCATTCACCTCGATTACTAAAGCTCTGTTTGCTATAGTATTGACGCCTAAGACGTTCTCGAGCACTAATCTATCACTTTAGCTTGACTTAAGCCTTTAGTGTCCCTTTAAGCAATATTTAAAAATAGCCGTTTTGAAATAAAACTGCGGTTTCTTCGAAGACATGCCGTCAGTGGGGCGACCACGGGGTGACGGGTGAAGCGGGGTAATTAGTCACTAATCAACAAACATCTATTAATTAACTTTTAAACGTTTAGTTTCGGAGGGACTCATCGTAATAGCGCAATTGAAAGGAGCTCTCCGCACAAGCCGTATCAACTTTTGGATATGGAAAGAATGCGATTACCCGCGGAACTGTGGCACGACGAGTTTCGGCTATCGGAGCGCGTGAACCCGAAACTGTAGGCTGCAGCGAGCGCGAAGCCGAGCCCCTCGATGCGACTTTCTTCTTACGTCACCCAGCAACATGCAGCACGCGCGCTGCAACAGGCGACGAGCCCGGAGCCGCATATCACCCCGTGGTCGCCTGACGGCATGCAGCGTCGGAGGAGGAAGGCGCCTGGAGGTGGAGAGGAGAATCGCCGCGTTCGCGCCCTTTCCGTTTGTTCTTCGACTCCGGGAGTCCGCGGTGCTCGCTGTTCACGCTCGCGGCGTCTCGTGTTTGCATGCGTAGCAATATGCACTTTCCCTGTGGCCCACAAGGCGTGGCAGTAGTAGTGATTTTATTGAAGAAGAAAATGACGCTTATTTGGAGTGGCACCGTCGAGATCAATGTAGCGTCCGCGACCGCGTTCGCGCCCTTTACGCTTGTGCTTCAACGCCGCGGTGCTCGCATGCCTGGTGGGCCACAGGGAAAGCGCATATTACTACACACGCAAAGAATAGACGTTGCGAACATGAACATACAGAGAGCGAGAGCGTGGTTGTGAAGAGAAAGAGGCGCTGTTCCTCTTCACAATCACTCTATCTCCCACTGTGCATGTTCACGGCGTCTCTTCTTTGCATGTGCAGTAATCAAGGAGGGTTAAATTAAAACCTCCTTGGTAGCAATATGCGCTTTCCCTGTGGCCCGAGAGGGAATATATGACCGCTGGCCTGAGCGGTCACACGTCACCTCGGCTCCACCACCTTCGCCCGTTCTGACCGGCCCACCTCGCTGTCGCCCTAGGCACTGTGTCGGATATTCGAGTCCTCATCGGCGAGACCCTGAGGACCCCACTCTCAACTCGCTAGGATCACTCTTCCCCTTATCGGCCCGAGAGGAATGAAACGGGCGCCGACCCGTTAAAGGGATACGGACACAAAAGTTGGCGGGTGCTTTTTCGCGTCGGAACAAAAGTTGAACTGTTGAAAATGACGAATACAACAAGCTGCTTTGAAAAAAGAACGAGAAACATTTTTTTTTTTTTTTTGCGATTTTCTGTTGCACCTTGCCTCCAAGCGGCCGCCGGCAGAAGCTGAAATTTGACATCATAACACCCACCCGCGGCCAAGGTCGGCCACAGCTGTCGCAGTGTTTCCAGGGGTGTCGGTTCCTTGCAGCGTTTGTATTGACGCGATCGTCGCGGCGGAAGGAAATGCCCAGACATTGCTGTTATAACAGCATCGTCGGTCGTGACGAGCCGTCGCACACGTTTCCCAGAGATGAGAATGTGCGTAAACTTTGGATAGCTGCCTATTCGAGAGCTTTAGCTTGCCCGGTAATCGGGTAAACGCGGGCATTGGGGCGTTCGGGCGGAACCGTGAACGTGAGCGGCCTGTATGGTGCTGCCACCTGGTGGCGCAGAGTGTATTCTACTTCGCTGCTGGTGTAAATCTTCGGCAGCAACACGATTACGCCACTGCCGAAAATTTGCACCAGTAAATGACCAATAATTCTTGCAAGTATAAACCGCATGCACACGATCTTGCGCGCGACAGCGACAAGCGACGCGACGGAGATGGCTGTCGCGTTCGCTCGTCACCTACAATGTCTCACCGCAAGCGGGCGACGACTTTGAGCGACGTCACCCCGGTGTTGCCGCTATGAGGGCAGCAAATACGTGCCGAAACTGGCGCGACGCGTGCTTTAATAATTTAAGTTGATGTGTTTTACTGTAAAGAGCAGCATAAATACTTCTAAATGCCTTGCACTAAGTTCTCATCCTTGCACGTATTAAAATTTAGTCGTTTGCTCGTTCCGTGCGACAATCGGTAGTACATGACTGATGTACATCCTGTTCCGGCTTCGCGCTATTGGATAGTCACTCATAGCACCTCCGGGCTATGGTGGCTAGCCACCATAGGGCGACGAACGACGAATTCTACATTTGCAGAACCGAGCGATCGAGCGACAAGAACCAGCGATTTCTTCGCGCGACGGCCCGTTTCGTTGCTCGAATTGCTGTCGCTCGTCGCGCACAAAACCGCATGCACGCGATATTCAAGCGACAGCGACGTGACAGGCACACCTTGTTACGTTGTCGTGTCGCGGCGTGGAGCAACCACATGAACGCGACATCGCGAAAAACAGTAGCGACGGATTTACATTGTTGTGCGAATAAATGTTATCGTGCGCGCGTAAAGAAATCTCAATTTTATCAAAAAGTCAACGTTTTATCTAGACCTAGCTAAAATATGCTATAATCCCCAGTGGAAATCCGTCTCATGCATCCTCAGTGAAAATCCGCCCCATGCCGCCACCGTAAAATGCCGTGGCGCCATCTGTTGAGTAAAACTTAAAACACTTTCTCGGCTCTCGGTGGCGTCTCAGGCCTAACAGCGTCAAAACACGCAACCGATCTCAATAATAACGACAAGAGAGCGCCGATACTTAGTCCTCAGCTAGCGATGAGACGAAGTGATGACTGAATGTACAATTTATTTATTTTTATTTTTTGCTGTCACAGCAGAGTGCAAGTTGCAAGAGCGAATTCAGATCGAAGCGGGCAGACTGATTGCTGACATGTTGTTGCGCAATCGCTGTCCCCAGCGGATGTCGTCGTGCTGACTTCCGGGCGACGAGCGATATTTTCTGGCTGGCCAGAAGCCGGCGACGCGACCAGCGACAGCGACGGATCGCCCTCCTCGACGGCAAAACCAGTCGCTCGTCGCCGTCGCTTGTCGCTGTCGCTTGAAAATCGCGTGCATGCGGTTGGGCCAAGTGTATGGTGCAGAGCGAAATCTTCGCGCTACGGTTCGCGAAAACCTGACCGGCACTTCCACGGCCGCCTGCTCTTTTTCGTCGCTTGACGCGGAAGGTTCGTAACCGTAAGCAGTAATATTTTTTGCCAAGCTGGAATGGTCCTCGTCTTCAGACGTGTACTCATCGCTGGTAGACGCACCAGAACTCGAATCCATGCTCGCGATGGCGGCGTCGGCGCGCTTCGAATGACCGTGGCGCGCCCGGACGCCTTCCAACTCCCGCAGGTCGGGCGGCGTGTCGCGCGCTCACAGAAACGACAAAAATAAAGCCATCGGTTCAAAAATGAGCGAAGTGACTACTTCTTTTCGATGTAATCACACACTGAGGATTTATTTTCAGCGTTTTCGTAAAATTTTCAGATTTCGTGTCCGTATCCCTTTAAGCCTCGCAAGTAGGCCTAGCTCACCCTCGGTGAGCGATGACCTGCTAGGCTCCGTGACGTGGCCTCCTGAACCCCCACGGATACGTACGTACACCACCTACAACATCGGGTCTGCAAGCCGGACAATCTCCGGCCATGCATCCCCTCCCAGCTCACCCGACGCCCCAGTTCGCGGACCTACATTAGCTGGAGGAACTCACCTCAGCCAGTGTTGACGTTCGAGCGTCCATCCCCGCTGCTCCAGCAGGCGGCCCAACAACAAAGGACACAGTGTGTCCGACACAAATTGGCAACTGGTACTCTTCCGGCGTCAGAGGCAAAAACAATAGCGTTAGGACCGAGCACGAGAACTGGAAGGTCAGGCTACCGGGCTGCCGGTAAACAATTCGCCTCCTGCAACGCCAGCGACTCTCGACGCGTCCGCAGCGAGCGCCACGAACTCTCCCCGAGTAGGGAGCCTAGATGCAACGCCGTTTTAAAACGGCGTTGCATGTAGGCTCCCTATCCCCGAGAGACGCGCCATCCGGGTAGCCGGCTGCCTCTGCTACCTCGGAACGACTCTAAGATCCTGCGCCCCAAGAAGGGCCTAGCCATCAATACTTTCACAACTCATCAGGTGTCCCGGGCTGTGGTGGGAGCCTGCAACTACCATCCCAAGTGCACCGGCAACGACTTTATTGTGCGGATCCGTCCAGGGTCGAACATTATTATTGCGATAGCAATTATATGGACACTCAAAAGCAGATTTCTGCCGTCGGCGTCGCCGTGAGGTTCCGTATGACGTCAATGGATAAGTGGTTCTTGAGGGAAAGGGAAAGGTTGGCGCTATCTTCTGCAGCCCTTGAGGGAGCACGGCTCAGCGCGCGCCGAACGCTGTATGTGCGAGTGAAAGGGCGCGAGGGGCGCGCGCTTTCACGGGGAGTGAACGCACGGCGGAGAACAAACGCGCGTTCTGCGCCGTGCTCCCTTCCGGACCCGCTACTGGACTACGGAGGTATCCTCGTTTGGTACCGAGAGGGCCGCCGAGCGTTGCCTGGGCCTCACCCGAGACTAGGGCGACGTGAGGGGGTCCTCTTACGACAGCTACAGACTGGAACAGTACTCACGCCGGCCCTAGCCCGGCACGTGTGTCCCGGACTGTTTGAAAGTGCTACGTGCAGTGTGTGTGCGCGAGAACTGGCAACCTTAGCCCACGTGCTGTGGGGGTGTGACGCGTGTGCGGGGGGAACCGTGCGGGACTCTCTGCCACCGGACATGGAAACACTACATCAGTTCGCCTGACCATCAGGCGCAACTCCAAGCCATCCAGCGGCTCGACGCGGCCCTGGCCCGGCAAAAGCGAACGGAGGCAACTCCTAGTAGCTAGCGCCGGACCGGTCCGCGCTGAGGTCTAGTGAGATAGGGGGTTGATGGAGCCCTACGTGGCCTGATCCACCCCTACATGCCGGATTAATGTCAATAAAGTCATTTTCTCTCTCTCTCTCTTAAGGGCTGCAGAAGTAGGCGTCTCTTTCAAGACCTACACCACGGCGCTACGTCACGAAAATGCGGTGGCGCTGTCGTCGGAATTTATTTTCGCTTGGTAGGCACTCCGCCGCCGAGCCGCCGCCCGTGTCGCGCCTACCACAGCAGCCGCTCGGCTTCGCGGGTGGTTGTGCAGTTCCATCTGTGAGGTCTTTATTCTACGATTTTACAATGAAAGAAACGCAGTATGTGGACGAGCTGAGTTGCGTCGAAATACGCAAGAGACGAAAGTTTTCATAGGTTTCCTGTTGATGAAAACCGTCGCAAGCAATGGGCCGCCGCGGTAAAAAGCGAAAGTTGGATTATGATACCAGATCATCCATTATGCGCAATACATTTCGTAACCGTTAAGCTTTTCTTTTATTTTGATTGGCGTGCATTAGCCGATCTTAGGATCGTTACGATCTTAGGATCATATACGATCTTAGGATCGTTATTATAGCGTGCCATTATAATTGCTTGCCGCACTGTGGGAAAGCTAGATTAGGATTAGCCTTGAATGTAGGTCGAGCGAGCAGATGCCCCACAAAACACTTCACATTCGAATTTGTTTTCATCTCAAAGAATTGAGCCCCCAGCAGTGTAAATATCCTATAACACGTTCACATACGCAGGCAGCAGGGTCACAGCTGCGTTTATTGCAGTGTGGAAGTCATAAACGCGCCTAAACGTGTCAGTTAAATTTCGAGCGCGAAACAAAATGTACAGTGTTAGTACAGAGTTGGAGCGATCGGACGGCCGCGTACAACAGCTAGCTCACATAGCGCGGGCCTACACAGGCGGCGTCGCCGTACAGCCGGTACCCAGCCGGTCCCATCACCGAGGCGATCGCTTCTATCATGCACCGCTCACGGCGACGTAGAAATCGGCTACAGCTTGTTCTTAACATGAAATAGCGCTTAATAGAAAAAAAATATCTCGAATTTGCGCATGTTTCGTAAAGCAGCGTCCCGTACTAAACCACTGGCGCGAACGGCATTTCGTCTCGTAGACGGGAACCAAGCATCGGCCGTCTCAACGAGGCGGCTCGGCTGGCTTGCAAGTACTACGTTTCGTTTGCTATTCGCACCAACGACACCAACAAAACCAATTCATTTAAGCCCACGTTAATCGTGTTGTCAAAAATAAGCGCACAATGATGAGCAGCAGGCCAGGTCGCAAGCGCTGTCGGCCGTCACTGCGGCGGTCAACGAGCTAGGCCTAGCGTCTCGTTCGGCCGTATCCCGATGGGGGCGAGATGCAAGAACGTGCACTGGGTGCACATTAAATAATCTCATGTAGTCAAACTAAATCCGGCGCCCCCACCACTGTGTGCTTCATAATGAAATCGTGGTTTTAGCTCCCTCACCCCATTAAAAAAAGATGCGCCATCCGCGTGTGCAAGCGGTGCATGGCGGCGAACGTGGGCGGAGCCAAACGTTGGGCGGAGCCTACGCGACGTCGCTATAGGGCCTAAAATATATCGACGGTGCCTACCGCTGTTTACAAACATGGTGTAGGTCTATAAAGACGGCCGTACGTTATAACTTTCAAAGGCCCCCTCATAGAGAAAGAAAAAAGAAAACTTTTTTTTCTTTCTCTATGGCCCCCTCATTCCCCGCTACGTTCTCTACTAAAGGGGGGGGGGCGTAACGTGCCACGCGTGCCGTCCAACCCGCCAGGTGTGCCAGGTACCAGCCTGGTCATCGCTCGGACGTTTGCCCCACCCCGTACGCTGCCGTGTGCCGCCAATCTGGTGTCTTGGACTTCCCTGAGAACCACCCATGCACTCCACAGTGCAAGTTCTGCGGGTAGGGACACCTCTCATGGGCGAAGGAGTGCCATCAACGACTGAAAACTCTTCGCCAGCGGCTGGCGCAGCAGAAACGCTCAACGCCAGCCGCCGGGCGCGCGCCGCCGGTGGTTCAGCACTGAGGACGACTCGTCAAGGAGCCGGTCCCGGTCACGCTCCTTTCCGCTGCTTCCACCAGCCGGCCAGGACCAGCTTCAACTCTCCCAGCCAGAGCAACGGAGCTCCCGCGCCCGGCCGGAGCGCAACGCCGCCTAGACCGACGCATCGGCCTGCAACAGCGCTCCGCGGTACCCGCCAAGGTAAGCTGGCCAACTGTGGCAGCGACTCCCCTCGCCCCGCGCTCAAAGACAGCCCGCCCACACCTCAATACGCAGCACTGGCCCACGAGAACCAGCAGCTTAAGAATGAACTCAAACAACTTAAAGCCGAATACGCCCGTGAAATGGCTGAGCTACGCGCCCTTATCACCCAATCCGCTACCCCACTCCACCCCCTCACAAGGCCTCCTTCCTGCGCGGATGCTCCTGCACTCCCCCAGGAACCCCCCATAACATATTCCGTGCTACACGAAATGTTGGCGGAACTCACGAAACAGCTCACGAAACAGCTCACACAACAACACAAACAACACCACCAGCTTACGCCGACCTTCTCTGCCCAACTCTGGCAACTAGGCAGGAAACGTCTCGCGAATGTAGAAACACACTTTGAGGCCCGCGCTTCGCGGAAATAGGCGGCTCCGTCTGCAAAAAATGACCCCCCCCCCCCCCTTTCAGCTTACCCCGGTCACTTCCAGATACCGGCCCCGGAGTTCTCCTCAAGGCATCCCAACTCACTCTAACCCCCCCCCCCCCCCCCCCCCCCCCACCTCTCGTAACTAACGTGGGCAGCACCACCGCATCCCAGCAAAAACGCTTAGAAATCTGGCAATGGAACTGCCGAAGCTATCGTAAGCGAAGCCTCCTTTAACAATACATAAACACCCAGATGCCATGAACCACCCAGACCCATGAACCACCAGATGCCATCGCCCTACAAGAGCCAGGTGTCTCGCCGACCCTGCCAGGTTACGAGGCCTATGACAGCCCGACCGAGGGCAAAGCGGCCGTTCTCGTCAATAAGGCGCTCACTGTCATTGCCCACGACGTCATCTAGGACATGATATCGAGCATGTCATTGTCGAGCTCGTGCTCCGGCGCCAAAAAAAAAAAAAAAAATACCAGCAAACACAGCCTCTTCATCCTCAATGCTTACAGTCCCCCCCACCCCCGCAACGCCACACAGACTTTTATACCCTCATCCGAGGTGCCTGCATCCTCGCCAAGGGTAAGGATCTGATCCTACTCGGGGAGTTCCAATGACCAAGACACAAGCTGGGGCTGCCGGAATTCCGACCACAAAGGCAAGCAAAATGCCGCTGCCGTCGATACTTATTACCGGCTCGAGCTTTCCCTGTGGCCCACCATGGCGTGGCACCGTCGAGATCAATGTAGCTTCCGCGACCGCGTTCGCGCCCTTTCCGCTTCTGCTTCGACGCCGTGGTGCTCGCTGTGCATGTTCACGGTTCATTCAGCACAGCAGCCCGATGATCTACCGGGCCTATTAGACCATGGACAACCCAGTGACTCAAGTTGGCGGAAGAACGGTTAGATACGGACATAATCAGACACCGGAAGTCACCTTAGAATGCTAAACGCAATAATAAAGCGGGTGGCGCAGGATATCCAGGGTACACCTAAGGGACAGTGGGTGCATCAAAGCTTGCGTGGACCTCGACGAGCGCCCATGCCACGGACTGGTCCGGGTTCTATATAGCTTTCATGTCCCTCTTGACCCTTCGGTGTTTCGGATGCGCCTCCTAAGTATACAAAATAATGACACGTTGTTTGCACTTGGTACTTACACAAATTGCCACTTTCCTTCACCGCAATACATTATGTAAGCTTCACCTCGTACATAACTATATTGCGATGAAGACATTGTGAAACGAATATAAGTTCTTGCTTGTATAAAATGTCATGGTGTTCCAGCGAACACTTTCATTTTTCTTTTTAGTTGCCTGTGGCAGATAGCACAATAGGTGACCCGTAAAACGAGCAATCGCAGGGAATTGTGGGGCGCGCCGTCTGCTAGCAGCTTCCGGTTCGACGGACGACGTGCGGCATCGGCGGCATGCCCGGTGCAGCGTGTTTTTCTACGCGGTTTCAACTGTCAGTCGTGCGAAGCTTTCCGTCCGCTTTGTCGACCAGCAATGTCGTACCATTCATGCAGCTGATTTCTAGGTTTCAGTTCACTCTTGACGTGACGATGACGAGCCAAGAAAGGCAAGGATATGATTTTATTCATAAAGGAACTCTGCTTTTCGTTTCGGCGGCCTTTTTTGTTTCTACCAGGTTTAGCTCTACGACATTTGCCGTTGCTTGGACGCACCGTCCTGACTGCTCTGCCTGCGGGTCAGTCAGACAGGTGAAAAAGTTATCGTTATCCGATAATTTATCAAGCGTATAGAAGCATTACTTACAAAATCGGGTGCTGAGGCGATGGCTACAGCGGTGCATGCTATTTATGTGATCGTAGCTAGAAACCGATATCGTCGGTATAACGGCGCAGCTAGCACCGAAAATAACTTTGCGCGCTGTCAACGGCATTTCTAGGTCGAAACTCTAGGTTCATTTGAAGTGGTACGTAGTTAGACGTTCTCGCTTTTTTTTTTTTTTTTTGTCAGCAATTGCCGCATCGCCGTCATATTACGGCTGCGCATTATCTCTATCTGTGCTGAAGGCGATAAGGAGAGCTAGTTGGTTACGAATATTATGTATGTATCTCGCTGTGTCCCACTTAAATTCGCGCCGTAAAACCTCGTTTCCTAATACCTTTATATGTGCATGCGAGTACTGACATAGTTCTGGTTGCCTGAGTCAATGTTAGAGAAAGAAATATCTTGGGGAATCATTCCGTGTCGGCCCCTACACAGCTAATCGCCGCCTGATAAGTGGCACTGTATGTTCATTTTCTTTTTGTTCACGGATAGTCCTCTGCCTTGTTACTGTTTTGTAAGTGGCAGCCATTCCTCTGATGCTTGGCACAGCTGACTCAGCAAGGGTTGCTGCAAGGCAGTAGTTACATGCGTTCACCTTTAACGCTTGAATTTGAGCAGCCAACGGCTGACCAGCCGACGATGGTTTTGCTAGGCAGCTACAATGGGTAATCTTCGAGTGGGACAAAGCCGGACTGCAGCGCAAGTGGCTCAGTAGCTAATCAGCTAAGGCGTTGCGGCTCGCGGGATCGACTCCCAGCCGCCGGGGCCGCATTCGATGGAACCTAAATGGCGAAAACGCCCGTGGCTTGCGTTCTAGTGCATGTTAAAGAACCATAGGTGGTCAAAATTAATCCGGAGCCCTCCACTACGGCGTGCTATAATCAGAACTGGTTGGCTCGTAAAACCTGAAAGAAGAACGGACTGCAAGCGCATCCATTAGAATTCAACGGCGAAGTGGTGGCGGCGGCTGCGCTGACTCGAACCGGAAGCAGCTAGCAGACGGCGCATCCAACAATCCCTCGCTATTTTACGGGTCACCTTTCTAGTCCATGAGCTGGTCCACTGGAAGAGGGGGACACAACTTGCACAAAATGTTGAAAGGGATAATCGACTAATTAAACAAAAATTCACTAATTATGTTTCAACTAATATTTATGTCACAAATTCTAGCCGGGGATGTCGCAAGGCCCACTTGGGGCGAATTCTCAGGATGGCACCAGTTTCGAGATAATTCCCGAACTTTGTGGAGAAATGCATTGGTGTTCTAGTT